>NC_050462.1:38873481-39103481 GCF_903995425.1 Onychomys torridus
TTCTTTTTCTTTTTTTGTTTTTTGTTTTGTTTTATTTTTTTAATTTTCCAAGACAGGGTTTCTCTGTGTAATAGCCCTGGCTGTCCTAGAACTTGCTTTGGTAGACCAGGCTGGCTATGAACTCACAGAGATCCACCTGCCTCTGCCTCCCAAGTGCTGGGATTAAAAGCATGTGCCACCACCCTCAACACCCCCCATCCCACCCCTACCCACCCCCATCCTACTCCTACCTACCTCCACCCCCAGCTAGCTTGTAACTATTTATATTGACTTTTCATAAGCAAAGTATAAAATATACTTACTTTGCTCTTATTAATTATCATGTCTTGACATGTAGCTAGTCTTTCCAACTTGTCCCTCTAGCCCAAGCTGTGGGTCATGACCCCTTTGGGAGGGGTGTCTCCTACTAAACATCCTGCATGTCATTTATGTTATGATTCATAACAATTGCAAAATTACAGTTATAAAGTAGCAATAAAATAATGTTATGGTTGGGGTCACCATAACATCAGGAACTGTATTAAAGGGTGGCAGCATTAGGAAAGTTGAGAGGCTCTGATTTTGTATGGTTAGGAAGGTTGAAAACCACTGCCCTAGCCTCTCTGACCCAGACAGACCTTGTACACTCTCTCTCCTTTAAGCCTGTAGTTGCCCCAAATTTGCTAGACCCCCACAATGCAAAACAATGGATGACTTGGGTAACTATTCTTTATTGTCAGCCCCGCTACTTCACCAAAATGCCCCACTTACTCATTCAACAGATGTTCAGGGTCTAGCATCGTTCAATGGGATGAGGTCTCTGTTCTTACAGAAGGGCCCAATAGTTCACAAGTAAGCAAACAGCTACCAACAATGATGAATAGTTCTTAATGGGAAAGGAAATAGGCTGGGATGTCCAAAAATGATGGAGCAGAAGCAGGGCTGTATAACAAAGTGTTACAGTGGGCAACCTTGATTTTTCCTGAGGGTATAAGCTTTACCTAGTGGTCTCTGGGGTGACTTTTCCCTCTCCCATTCTCCGATGCCCCAAGCCAGTCTCCTTTATCCAGATCTGGATCGTTGAGCCCTTGGGTCTTAATTATTGCTTCTTCTAACTGAGGAAACCCTGATGGTTTCTGGGATCTTGCAAAAGTCAATCTAAAAGGAGAAATGATCATCTCTTGAGTTCTCATCCTCAGGTCAATTGATGCTCTCGTGGTCTCTACAATCCTTGACTCTCAACTCAGCTATGTTTCTGTCTGATTATTTGAATTCACTTTTACCATTTGTATTTTCCCTAGAAAAATAGTCTTTTTAATCCAATTTAAATACATTTGCATATAATTAAGTAATCTCTTGATTAATTCTTTTATTTTCTCAGTTTCTAAACACATCCCTAATATACATTCCTTGATATATTTGTGTTACTAATGTTTCCATGATTAGATTATTAGTGGCTTGCTTTATTTTTCCCCTCAGAAACTGTCAGTTGTGTTTACTTATTATTTCCACTCTGGGTCTCTGACGTCACATTTCGCCTTCGGTATAACTCTTTCCTTCAATCTCTTAGATTTTGTTCCTTTCCTGGTTTGAATCAGATGCAGCATCAGTGTATTTCCACATGTCCTTGTAGTGTTCGGAAGGGTGGCAAAAGTCGGTACCAGATGCCCCTGTGCCCAGTCAGAGCCCAGCTTTCTGAAGAGGTAGTTAAGGATTGCAGACTGCTACCCTGAGAGCACACCTCACCCATCCTCCTGTGCTGGCATTCCGGACTTTCTTCCACTTAGCCTCAGGTCTCTACATGCTCATGTGTCATTTCCATCAACTCACCCAGTTTCCGCTGAGTTCTGATGTTTCTACTGCGGTCTCTAGTTTTATAGATGTATATTTTTATAAAAAAAATTTTTTTCATGATCTATTTGGTCACCTTCAGCATTTGCTCCATGATAGACTTTTCCTGTTTTCCTTCCTCCCTCCCTTCCTACTTCCTTCCCGATTTTTTTTTTTTTTTTTTTTTTTTTTTTGGTTTTTTGAGACAGAGTTTCTCTGTGTAACAGTCCTGGCTGTCCTGGAACTCACTGTGATCCACCTGCCTCTGCTTCCCAAATGCTAGGGTTAAAGGCGTGCGCCACTACCGCCTGCCCCCCCCACTATTATTTTAATATAAACTTAGCACACAGCTTGTGCCCACCCTTTAAAAATTAGCACTCACCACCCCCTTGAGGGAATCTACCCTGAACTGGAAGTCTGCTCCAGACTCTGAACAAGCTGCAAGCTCCCATTGTGCTCCAGGCTAACCAGGCCTAGCCACTTCACAGAGGTGACAGGATAAGGCCTTCCCCAGCTGGCAGGGAGCAGAAGCTGCTGCGCTCACCGGAAGAACTGCACCTCTCTGTATATGTCCTCTCTGTGTCCACCGGATGTTCTCCTGGTGATAGACAGGGTCCAGGGTGTTTGCTACCTCCAGCTGGTTCAGTGTGAACTCACAATCTAAGCAAACTATTGCTGCTCTGTCTCTGCCATGGCCTCTGTTTGGGCTGAATGGGGTTCTGCGAGTCTCTGCAAGTCTCTTCTCTCAGCCCCACCCCACCATCACCACCGCCACCACCACCACCACTACCACCTCCGCCACCTCTGCCATCATCACCATCGGCTTCTCATGTGACTCTCACTGAATTTGCCAATTTTCCTCATGTTCTTTGGCTTGTAGTTAATGGACCAATTACAGGTGCAGTGAAGACAGGGTGGGATTCTGCTATGTGTCATCCACTTCCAGGGGTGACATCTGAAAGTGGGAAGAACTTTTTCCTCCCTCTGCCATTTTTCAAGCAGTGTTCATCAAGACCCGTGAAACATTTATTGGCAGGAACAATTACAAATAGCCGCTGGAGCATACAGTTTGATTTTCTTGTTCTTAACAAAACTGGGTCTTTGTAAAACGAAATCTGGCCAAGATTGTCTGGCTTGCCTTCTTATGCTAAAATTGGTTTCCAAAACTACAAGGAACAAACAACAAGGCTTACAGCCCCCAAATTCTAGACTCAAGGAGTAAATTCCCCAAAAGCATTTTCAAACTTTCTGCATAGGAGCCAATACTGTTTGGCTTCCTTTCTTGCAGGAAGACTGGTTGGGAATTAAAGGCTATGGATGGAAAATACATACAGAAGAGCAAGTGTGACTGGGTTGGGGGTGTTGGGACTTTATGAATATCTCAGATTTATTATCCCTAAACATGAAAATCACCGTGCCAAGGATATTTAGAAGCACCTACATTTGTGAAGCTTTATCTTCCATTCTGCAAATAAATAAAATGAAACATTGTGCTCAGCAGAAAGAACCAAGTCTGAATTTTAAACCCTCATTACAACACAAAATATAAACCTCGATATTAAAACCAAGATGCAGAAGAAATAAAGAAGAGAGAAGGATAAAGGTTTCCATTTCTGAATCGAGGCAGTGATTACTTACAACATATACTTTTACAATTTCTTTGATCAAAGTTTCACTTAAAATGCAATTTACGGAAGCCAGGGCGATGCCTGGATTGGTAAAGTGTCTTCCCCACAAGCATATGGAGCTGACTTGGGCTCTCCATCTACATTACAACAAACAAAACCATCAGGGGCATCCCAGCACTGGAGTGAAAGAGAAGGGGGGATTCCTAGGGCTTCCAGTCCAACCAGATGCCAGTCAACAAGCTCCAGATTTGATGAGAAATCCTGCCTCAAAAAATAGGTGGAGAACATTTGAGGAAGACACCAAACATAAATTTCTGGCATACAAAGACATGCACATGCATGTGCATTCACACACACACACACACACACACACACACACACACACACACACACACACACACACAGAGAGAGAGAGAGAGAGAGAGAGAGAGAGAACACAAACACATACACTCATACAAATGTAGTTTCAAATATCATAAACACATTTTAATTTCATGAACTTGCCCTGCCATCCAATAAAAACGGAATTATATTTTTGCAGTTTATTTTTCGTTTGTAATCATTTCAGTTTGATTCCCTGGGTCAAGGATTATTCCTCAGCATTTGTTACCTTCCCACCTCTGAAAAACAGCTAACTTTTATACCTACCTAATTCCTTCCCTTTGAGTCTTCATAGTATTGACATCCACCTGCGTCAGTTAGGGACTGCATTTGGCGACTTATAAAAGGAAACCACATGACTGTGTTTAACCACAGTGCAGATTTATTGTCTCCCACTGTGATCCAGAGCCCGGTGGAGGCAGGTAGTGCCTTAGTGGCATCAGGGCCCATGTGTCTCACTGCTTCTACCCCTTAGCATCTCTGGCGTCTCGCCATCACTGCTGCCCTTGTTACACATCCCCCATCAAGTCTGGAGCATCACGCCTACGTTCTCACTTAACTCTTTCTTTGAGTTATCTGGTTTCATAGAAAAAAATATATAGTCATAGTCATATACTCTCTTAAAAAATAAAAATAAAAAGCTCAAATACTCTCTTGCTGCTTCTCTGATGTTACCAGCTAAAGCCAAAGGCCTTGAGTTTCTGGCATAGAACACTTTGTAACTGGGACCTCTCTAGGGTGCACTTTATTCCATTATATCCCAGATTCTTCATTACTCTCTAAGCAAGTTTCGGTCCCTAGTATAATAAATACCCTGAAAACGAATAATGTTTGCATATGTTAATCTACCCTGTTCTTTATCAATCCAAAATATGTTGAGAAGTAAAAGTTGGAGTTAGCTATAAAGTATATGTAGGGAGATAGTGTGTGGGTGTGTGTGTGCACACAAGCATGCTCCAGCTATAAAGTGTGTGTAGGGGGACAGTGTATGGATGTGTGTGTGCACACAGGCATGCTTCCATACAGATAATTGCACACACTGAAGCAAGTCTATCCTGTAGCCAGAATCAGGATACTTTTCTTCCAAGCCCCAACAGTGACATAATTTCAGTTTTAAAGATGTAGGCATATCAGCACTTGATACAGAACTCTGCAATGTTTTGGGAATCTATGCTCCTAAATATTCAGCACTTTTATCCTTGGGGGTCATTTCTTGATCCGAACAGTTACCAGAGCTCCAGCTATTTGGCTGGCATTTCCAACATCTGGGACAAGAGTTGTAAGGATTCTTCCGAGAAGTCTCCTGGCCAGGGGAATGGACAGGACATCTCACAGATTATTCCTAACTGACCACATAGCCCTGCAGCAGTGGGAGAGAATGGGCAAAGACAGCAATGGATCCAACCTGGCCAATGAGGTGACTTCCTTCCTCCTGCAGGGGGGAACACATATAGGTAGTAGGAGAGACCAGAGTATCTTCTTGGGAATGGAGAGAATGCACTGATGGATTTGGAATAGAGAGTAGCCTTTATTTATTATGACTGCATCTTGGCCATTACTCTTTCCAGGGTGGTCAACGCTATCTTCCCAGCCCTTAGACCTAGGAAATACTGGCATGCTAACCTCAGGCTTTCATTAGCCATTCTTTGACCCCTTTCAGGACCCAGGTTCTAGCCCCCAAATAGTGAAAATTTTTGTTAGTGTTTGTTATGTTGAATTCCTTAAATACAGTAAGACACGCATCTGCTATTAAGCCATGTGTGTATGTTTACACAACCTGAGGAAATGGATTAAGAAATGTGTGATAATTATGATATAGGCTATGGAGTCAGCCCTATGCATATGCCCTTGATTTCTCAGTTGAACCCCCAAAAGGTATACTGAAAAACTACATACTCCACCACGTATTTGAAGTCACCTTCTAAATGCTTTCCTCAAAATACCTACAAAGGATGTGATGCATACCTTGCTATAAATATCCTTTAAATCTATTACTGTCAAAATCCCAGTGTTATAGACTTAGCTGAAGTTCAAGGGTGATGCATATTACGTAACCTAATTGTCCCCTAATCCCCCAATGTCTTGCTTATCAAGCTAATCAGACTTAACACCGCCCCCCCCATCAAAAAACACAATCTTTGTTTTGCAAGTCAGATAAACATAGCAATGCTCAAGCTTTCTCACCTTGACATCTTCCTTACTTCTGATTTTCAGAAAGAGACAGATGCTGGAGCAATGTGGAGGGATAAATGCCTTACCTTGAGTTTGCCTGGTTGAACTATGACCCAGCCTCTGGGTGCCCTTCTCTCAGGAGCTAGGCTTTTCCAACCTACCCCTGAATTTGGTAGCTTTTACTTATACTCCTTGTACTCCAGGCCGAGCACCCTCAAGGGTTTATCACGAATGAGAAATGAGTCTTGTCTTTGAAACATGGTGGAACAGTCGTGAAAGGAGAGGTGAGAAGAGAGACCTTGTCGGCCCAGAGCCCTGACCTGTGTCAGCCAAGGCAGTATAGGGAAGATGGAGGTGCGCGTGTGGACCTGAAAACTGGTCCTCCTGAAACTGTGACTTGAAACCCGCAGAAGGCTTAGGTGCTAGACACCACTATTCAAAGCCTTTAACGTTGTCTTTTAATTGCAAATAATTATGGTAGCACAGCTGGCTATGAAGAAAGCCCTCAGAGCAGTGAGTCGGGATGAGTACCACTACGTGCTCACTCTTGATCCCTCTCTTACTTTGCTATCTGACCTCCTTCTGGCCAACGACGTCGTATCTCAGTAGATGAGATAATCCTCACACCTTGCTTCTGTTTCAGGCTCCACTTTTCAGACTACAGGATACAATTTCAACACCTATGATTGGAGGAGTCCAAAACAAAGAGGCAGCCTGTCCCCGGTCCCCAAGCCTCGAAGCCAGACTTATCCAGATGTGGGGCTGAGTAATGAAGACTGGGATCGGTCCACAGCCAGCGGGTAAGGTGGTTGCCCCTCTCCCGATGCTGCCCTGATCCGAGGTGACTTCTGGGTCTCAAAGGGAGGAGTTGCACCTCTCCACACCCAGTGGCAGCTTCTGTTAGCATTGACCTTGTGAAGTCACCATGTTCACCACATCAGCCACGTGGAAGGTTTCCAAATCATGTGCCTGCCCAGTGAGGGCCAGATAGCACCAAGCAATGGTGCAGTTTCCCAGAGTAGCACTACGGGAAGTCAGCTTCTAGGAACCATGTCCTTTCTGTGACAATCCTTCCCCTTCTCCTACAGGCAGTTTCATACTAAGTCACATGTAAGCTACATCCAGAGTTCCTTTGCTTTCAGGCACAGTCTCCCATATGGAGCCCCAGGCTTACCTGAAACTCCTCTTTGCCACAGACTCCTAGGTGTTGGGATTACAGGTGGCTACCACCAGTCCCAGACAAGAGAACCATAGAGGGGCGTGTGTGTGTGTGTGTGTGTGTGTGTGTGTGTGTGTGTGTGTATGTGTGTGTGCATGTGTCCGTGCAACCACAGGAACCCATCTACTCAGAGCTCACTAATTAGGCTAGATTGGCTGGCCAGCAGGCTCCAGGGATCCATCTGTCTCTACATTCCCAGTACTGGGATGGCTAGTGTGTATTCCCATACCCTGCTTTTCCACATAGGTTCTGGATATCAGACTTAGGTGCTCATGCTTACAGAGCGAGTATTTTACTAAATGAGCCATTCCCTCAGCCCAAGTTCCATACTGCCTTAGTGAAGAAAGATATCTTAGGGTTGGTTCCTTATCAAAACATTTTTAAGAAAATTTAAAAGTGAAAGTATTAATTTGTTTATAATGATGTTATAAATTCTTAGAGGAGATTTGCCCCCTCCCTAGATGTAACAGAGAAAATATATTCCCATGGTGCCTTCTGCCACAGCACAGCCACATCAATGCAGCCAACCAGCAATAGCCATGAATATTTTCAAAGCCAGCTAGTAGTGACAAAGGCCATTTAACTCTGCAGGTCACTAACATATCAGAGATGCCTTTACTTGGAGGCTACAGACAGTCCAAAGAAACCTTGGTGAAAGTGATCTCTTTCCCCCTCTTTTTTTGTGTAAAATGAGGAGAAATATTCAGTATACAGAAGTGTATGTACACGTTTGTGCGCATGTGTGCACTATGTGTGTGTGCGCACACATGCGTGCATGCACGCATCTTCCTTAACCCAGAATGTGTTTCTTGCTGGCAGCTTCGCAGGGACCTCCGACAGTGCAGAGGCTGAACAAGAAGAAAACTTCTGGTCTCAAGCACTGGAGGACCTGGAGACCTGTGGCCAGTCGGGGATCCTGAGAGAGCTTGAGGTAGCCTCAGTCATGATGCTTAGCTTGTTTCTACATTCATTTTTATTTTTATTTATGTATTTGTTTATTTTTGGTCCTTTTACGTTTTGCATTGATCACAGCCGTTCATTTAAAAGCTTTAACCCCTTTCCACAGGAGAAAGCTGACAGGCGTGTGTCATTGAGAAACATGACTCTCTTGGTAGCTACCCTTTCTGTTTATACTTTTGCTTGTGAAGCTGCCTTCCCCCCCGCCCTTGCCTTCCAGACAGCAGTTTGATTTTACACAATGCAGTTCTGACTGACTTGTGGCTTCCGCCATCGCTCCCTTGCTAATCCTGACTGTACCTGTTTCCCACCAAATCGCTAAGGAGCCAGCCCAGTCTCCCGACCATGGTGCATTTCATTTCTCTTAGCTGCTTTAGAAAAGGTTTCTTTGGCATGTTTTCATTTGTACCTGGTATAGAAATTAATTTGATCGTTGAGAGGAACATAAGAGGAAACACAATTGTGTTTTGTCTTGCCCTTAAGTTGATAACCACGTGGCCCGTGACTTAAAAAAAGAAGGCCCGTCTGTTTGATAAGCAGGCAGAACACTACTCCCTGCTTTGCTGTTCGTTGGAAATCTCAATTCTGTATTAATGTCACCCGAATCGGAGGAGGAATAAGCTGGATTGTAACAGCTGGACTCTGGGCGATTTCTTAAACAAAGCCGTGAATCTGCTGACAGTATTCAGACTTAGTCTGGGAAGGCCTGGAATGTTTCCTTTTATGTTCTTTTAAAGTTTCTAAGCTGTAAAAAGTCAAGTGGTGAAAGTCTCATTTTTGTTTTGATGTCATACGAGGTCCCCGTCACTCTAAGGAATGTGAATGGCACTACCGGATAGAACTCTCGCGCCTCTAAACTGGTTACTCATCTTGACATTATTTTGCTTCTCAATTGCATGTGTGGAGACTTTATGTGATTCTAATGTTTGTGGACCTGCAAAGAGAATTCTAAAGGAAAACAGCAGTTTGAATTTATAGACACCATAGTATTAAGTGGCATGAATCTTGGCTTCAGAGCACAGTTAAAGGACCTGGGTATGGATAGACTTACAAAATTTAAATTAAGATATGAGCTATTGATTTCTATTTTATACAGTTTCCAAAAAGAGCACAGTTCTTAAGTGCCGGCTGGTTTATTTAAACTTTTACCACCCCCTGTATATAGAATCACGAGTGGCGCAGGCTGAGTCAGGAACATGGATTCATAATTCTTGAGCAAATGCCCCTGCCTCACTGACTTTGGTTCCCATGTCTTTCCTGTCTTGATACATTTCTCTTGTGGCACTCACTCTTCTTAGAGATTCTTCTACATTGTGTACATTGATGGTCCTATAAAAAGTAACTGGATGAGCCTGGGCCATTACTTAGAAGTTGAGTTAGCTCATGAAAACCACCACCATGGAAGTATGTTCCAGAAGCCCACAGGTACCCCTGTAGCAGCTTTATGTGGTGTGGCCCAGAAAATTTACAAAGGAAGGAAGGAAAGGGGCTGAGCTCTAAGCCAGAGAGAAATTAAATCTTCAGCAAGGAAGAATGCTCACCAGTCATATTTACACTGTTATCACAAAACCTTGAAACATTGTTTAAGTGAATCATGTTCTCTTGATTGGGAAAGCTGTTACATTTTTATGGAAGCTGGAGTCCTGTGGATGAAATTTACCTTCAACAGCAAAAGTCAAAGCAAACTATGGAGTTTATAAACACAGATTAGCTGAAGTGATTGTAATTAAAATGAGAATTTACTACTCATTTTCATAATTGCTAGGTTCAGCTTTAGCACTGAAAAAACAAATGTATAGTATTCCCTGAAGCTAAAAACTCAAACTAAGACTTTGAGCAATGTTTAACCTCTCTTACCAGCTTTTGCCTGTATAAAACATAGGAATTGCCAAGTGGTGGTGCATGCCTTTAATTCAAGCACTTAGGAAACAGAGGCAGGCGGATCTCTGAGTTCAAGACCAGCCTGGTCTACAGCGTGAGTTCCAGGGCAGCCAGGGCTACACAGAGAAACCCTGTCTTGAAAAATCAAAATAAAATGCTTTAAAAACTAGACAGTATAGTGATCGAATATTTAACAGAATGATAGAGAACCTGATATTCAATGAATCAGGAATAATCAAGTACTGAGTCTGCTGTTTCCTAACTAATGCTGCTTTAACTTTTTTTTTTCTTTTTTTCAGAGCTGGGGACCGAACTCAGGGCCTAGCACTTGCTAGGCAAGCACTGTACCACTGAGCTAAGTCCCCAACCCTAACTTTTTAACAGACAAAAGTTTAACCAGATGCCGGAATCTAAATGGTATTTCTACTTTTACATTTTAGATGCTGTTCATTCCCTTGACATTTAGTGTAAGTGAGCAATCCAACCAGGGCTTGAAAACTTAAAGGAGGAGCTGTTCTTGTTCCTCCTCTTGGCCACTGAACCCTAGTAAAACCCATTGACTGTGTCTCCTCTGGCAGCTCAGACTTGTCAAAGCCACACTGTCAGCCCTCAGACTCAGTGACGGAGTGTTTTATTTCCCACATGCTTCCTGTGGATATTTCTCTCTCTTTGTCTCTCTCTGTCTCTCTCTGTCTCTCTGTCTCTGTCTCTCTCTGTCTCTGTCTCTGTCTCTCTCTCTCTCTCTCTCTCTCTCTCTCTCTCTCTCTCTCACACACACACACACACACACACACACACACACAATGAGGAAGAAAAAATAGATATAAATAAGGCAGATAAATAGTCTAAGTAGGTAAGAACAATGGATGCACCATCACCACTGCTGGAAAAACAAAAACAAAATGATCACAGGGTGCTGTCAGTTACCACAGATTAAATACAGAAGCCATGGATGTAAGTGCCATCAAATGAAAGATGCCCATGACACCAACACAGCTAGCCACAGAGAAGTGTTAATAAGCCTCAAAAAAGAGGTATTTCTCGGAAATACATAATACTGTAGACGCCTACATTTGGTTAAATATTAGAAATATTGGAGACTTTTCACCTACAAAGGGGAAGTTGATGTGGCTGGAGAAGCCTGAGAGCCTGTTGGTCAAGGAATAAGACTGCAACCGGACTGCTGGGTTCCCCCATAGCAGACTCGTGACAAGTCACAGAACCCACCCAGGTGACCCTCGTCTTCCTCCCGTTGTGAAGGAATAAGACGCGTAATCTATGAAGTCTACCTGTGCAGTTACTGAATATTAAGTGATACTATGTGCAGTGCTCAGTCATCGGTGAGGATTTGTCTGCAGCTAGAATTTCCATTCTCAAAAGCATCCGTGACGTCCGTGGTCTAGTCAGAACTGGTGTGTCGGTTTTGTCTCTTTCTCGTGCAGTTGTTAGATCTACGTATATCTGCGCCAATACTTGGCTGTTGTGCTTTCTTAGTGGCACACGTATATACTAAGCATCAATGGGGAGGTGCAAACTCTTATATCAGACAACTAATAAACTTGGCAGTGTTCCCTTTAGTGAATAGCTACCAGGAGTGTCCTTGGTTCAGTTACTGCTTGTATGACCTTGGGCAAGAAAAATGCCTTGCACTTGGGTCTCCTAAAAAATTAGATGAGTGAAGTGCCTACCTTCCAGACTTACAAGGCTTAAGTTAATGAACACGTTCAAAAGAGGTCAACAAATCAAGCTTTGTTGCTTATAGCTTTTTCATTAATGTAATCAAACCACATCCTCTTTATTCACATGGGTATGGACATAATTTCTGTTTCTATAGTTTCAGGCATGTTTACCAGTGCACACTTTTGTATATAAGCATCATATATGGGATAGAGAGATGGCCACAGTCCTGTTTCTAGAATCCTGGCACCCTCTATCATGAGAAATGTCCATTCCCATCATGATACTGCTTTCAAGTCCTTTTTTTTTTTTTTTTTGTTCCAGTTCTGAGATCCAGGGATGTAATCTTGCCATTGCTTATGTATTATTCAGGGAATATATCTGAAGCTGAACAAACTTCCCTTTCATTGGTAAAAATCCAATCCAAGCCTCACACTTGAGCAATGATTAAATTGAGCAAATGGTTGAATCCAATATAAAAGGATAATTTTTTTTAAACCTCCCTGAGAATATCACACAAAGACCACTTCTAAGAAATACTCTGTGCCATGAGGTACAGAAGCCAAATGCCAATGAATATTAAAAGATGCATCTACAAGCTTCTGGAGCAGGTCACAGGACCAGTAAAAGATGGTCTTGATAGTGCCAGGCTGGAAGTGTTAGGTGACCCTTTTGCCTCTGTGTCAGTGATCACATTCCAGCCTAAAGACTGCTTCAGTTGAGGCCAGAGGCAGCATTACCATCAGCGGCAGCCTGGCCTCCACCATCCAGCTCTCTGACCGCTTCTCTAAGACACATTGAAGGTGCCTCCATGAATCCAACTTAGAGCCAACTTGGCGGGAAGCTGGTGCTTAAAAGGCAGTTTGCAGTAAACTAATGTTGGAGCCTTTCAATTTGCCTCAACATTGCTAGGGGTGGTATTTGATTAAATAAACTCAAGGGCTTAAGTACTTCCATTCGATTTGAGATGTGCATTATAAACGTAATTGCAAAGCGTGTTCCAGACTTTCCTAGTTCAGCTAGTGCGTCCATTCTCCAGCCTTTGGTTATGCCCTGAAGACACCATATTTTGACTGGGCAGAAGGAGAGAATCGTGTTTAATGTTGAGCAAGCAAGCCCTTCCCTTTCCGTGGCTTAATTGTCTCTGAAAATTGTCAATGCCGCAGGCAACAATCATGTCGGGGAGCACCATGAGTCTGAATCATGAGGCTCCGGCAGCTCGCAGTCAGCTGGGGCGGCAGGCCAGCTTCCAGGAGCGGAGCAGTTCACGGCCACACTACAGCCAGACGACTCGCAGCAACACCCTGCCCTCAGACGTGGGCAGGAAGTCGGTGACGCTGAGGAAAATGAAGCAAGAAATAAAGGAGATCATGTCCCCAACTCCTGTGGAGCTTCACAAGGTCAGTAGGCTCCCTCCTCCTTCCCTGATGTCCAATGTACCAGCCATTCTGCATGGTGCTGTCGCTTTGACGTGAGCTTGGCCATGACTTCTCCTGTGGGCTCAGCCCAAGAGAGAAGTCGGAATTGAAGGACAAAGCCCCAGAGACGTACCTCTTAAAACATGTCCCCAGGGAGGATTAGCCTGGAGAGTGTGAAAGACTGGATGTTCAGGTGATGCACTTATCAAACATTGGTCAAAAGCTTGCAAAAATGTGAAGATTCCTGTGTTGAGCTCTGATGAATTAGTCTGTGCTCTTTGGAAAGTGGATGGATTTTTACACATCTTTTGTCCATCGCCTCACTGATAAGAGACCCAAAGTTCACTGTAAGCAGGCCTACCCCTCGGTTACATGCCTACAGTAGACACGAAACTCTCAACACAACATCAGATGTCCTGGGCCAGGGCATGTTGGACTATAATGTTTTCCACTTCCCAGAAAAAACTCCCTGTCACAATTAGCCACACCCAAGAGCTGCCTTCAGAGTTTAATGGCACAGGTGAGACAGTACAGGCCAATAAGAGCAGTGAGCGGTCCAGAGGTGTCTCTGGCTTCCGTAGCTGGCAATGGTACTTCATTCTTTTTTAATATGTGAGGACGTATAAAAAGTAACAACCTCAATCCACTTTTCATGAGAACCAGGATGCTCCCTATCATTAATAATCTCCTAACATAGTTCATTTTACTCAACAGAACACATGAGTGTCAGGTCCAAAGGAATTAACAGGCCACCGCTCCCTTTTCCTATAAAGACTTCAATTTCCCTAAGTACCCTACAAAACATAGCTATTTGTTCTGTAGCTGACAGAGTATGATTGGGGGTGGGGGGATAATGTAATGAGTTACGTTCTGCTTCTGCATATTTCTTTGTAACACACTTTGTCCATTCATTTGATAGATGGACGGTGTAGCCTGTATATACACATCTCCACAAAGGATGTACTGTCATCCTTGGGGAGTGCAAACATCTAGGAAACAGTGGGCTAACAGGAAGTTAGTGGGGCCAGCACAATGACAGCAGCATGCCTTGGGGTGCAGGAGGTGGTACTTCCCCTACTGTGAAGGAAACAGAAAAGGCTTCTTAGACATAGGTATTGACCATGCAGAGGAGGTGGAGGGTGGGGAGACATTCCAAGCACAGAGATAAGCATATGCAAAAGAATAGCAAACAGGATAGTATGTTTCAGATGTGAAGATATTCTCCTATGACCAGGGTTCTTTGCACTTGGACAGTTTTCAGGAAAGCAAAGATACCTCTGGTGTTTTCCGATTAGGGTCCAGATTGAGCCCCCTTGCACGGTTTAGCTTGTTTGTCTGGTTGTCCTAAATACATCTGCTTGGTAACTCACATATCCTAACTTGCAGATCAACGTAGACCATCATGCCATAGGAAATCCCATGGCCACTAAATTGCAAAGGCTGCATGTTCATTGTTAATTCTGCTCTGCCAAGAGGAAACCCAACCCTCCTAGTTCCCTTGCGGGTGTGAACACTGCCTTTTCCTCTTCTCTCAGCTTCTACTCAGGTTGAGAAAACCATGCCTGTTTATCTCCTCCTCTCCTTTAGCCTCAAAGAAATGATAGCAACATGCACCGCATACCTATTGAGTTCTGTCTGTCTGCTGCGTATTTTTAGCTCTCCCAATAGACATTTTGAGTTGGCATGTATTATTCTCATTTATACAATAAGGAAAGTTGCAGTATGAATCTCTCTGTCTCTCTCTGTCTCTCTGTCTCTCTGTCTCTCTGTCTCTCTGTCTCTGTCTCTGTCTCTCTCTCTCTCTCTCTCTCTGGAGTGAAGCTATCTCCTCAAAGACAGCTACTTATGGCCCAGGAATATAAACATCTTATCTCCCTATCATCCCTCCACTGAAAGCATTCAGCAAAAATCGTGACAGTAAACTGGATGTGGAAATTGTTGTAACTGAGATTTTTTTAGTGGGGGGCTGTGCTCGAAATACAAATCTTATTAAAAAGGAAAACTGTATCGCTCGCTTATTCATCTAACAGTTGGCGGTGGATCAGTTGGCAAATTTGTGCTCAGGTGTGTGAATTGCAGGGGGGCAGGGATTGTGAAATCATGGGCACAAATGTGCCCTGATAAATGTCACACTGCTTTTTCCTCTTTGTCATTTCTCCTAAAA
This sequence comes from Onychomys torridus, assembly GCF_903995425.1. Classification (NCBI taxonomy): domain Eukaryota; kingdom Metazoa; phylum Chordata; class Mammalia; order Rodentia; family Cricetidae; genus Onychomys; species Onychomys torridus. The sequence goes on from NC_050462.1 coordinate 38,888,788, forward strand.
AGTGGTTATGTGCACTTCCCCTGGAGCTTTACTTTCTTCCAAACGTATCCCCAACAAAATGAGGCTCTCAAAGACTAAGTGATCCTCTGTGATTAGAGCCCCCCAAAGTGTCTAAGATGGGGCCTGTGGGCTGATGCTGTGGAGTTTCAGGGCAGCTTATGAGACCATCTTGGGTACCTTCAGGTGAATTTGGTTACCCTGATAGGCCATCTGATGCATGTGCTGCTTAGCACACCTTCAGTGGTTGGGAAGGAAATGGTCATTAACAAAAGAGACTGACCTCAGAGTAAAGACTCTTCTTGATTGTGCCTGTATCTTACATGTGTATATCTTTGAGTACCTGATGTCTTGGGAAAGCATACTAACATGTGGATTGTTGGGGTCAATTTCCATGGCTGTGATGGAGTATCTAATGGAAACTGACTGTGGAAGGAAAGATTCAGTTTGGTCCGTGGTTTCAGAGGATACAGTCCATCCCCAGGAAGTGTGGCGTGTCTTGAGACGCTATCTTTACATCATGGACCAGACATGGGAGAACAATGCAGGAAGCAGTCCGTGAAAAAATGTTCCTACAGACCCACTGCCAGCAACCTACTTCCTCCATTGAGGCACCACTTCCTAAAGTTTCCAGAGCCTCCCAAAATATTGCTAGCATCTGGGGTCAATCATTCAAATAATGATGTCCTGGGGAACATTAAACATTCAAACCATAACATTGATAGAGTTGTCTTCCCTCTGACCCTGCCTGCTTTTCACAAGACTTTGTCAGAACTTAGTGGCAGCATGGAGAAGGAGCCACAGAATTAGGAAACTCCCCTGCCTCCTTAGGTTGAAGATAACGAAGCTAGCTAGAGTCTGACCAAACACTGGTTTTCAGTCCCTGAAAGGTTATCGTAGTGGAATTTCCCAGAGGCTACAGAATCGGAGTCAACAGGGTAGGTGACACCAATGGACCTAAGCAGGCTTGGTGTCACTGTCTTGTTTCAGTCTTTCTGGTGTTGTCACTTGCCTGAAGTTTGGACCCATTTGTGTCCAAGTTGGATCAAGACAGGATGAATGAATAGACACAGCTATACCACTGTAAGAAAGGCAAGGGAAGTGAAAAGCTCAAGTCCATCATCTAGGGGTGGGTCACTAACATTGCCTTCATACAGAAGTGTTAGCTTGTTGGCTAGTTTCTTGACTGTGGTGGTTTGTTTACTGTTGTGGAATATTAGTTAAAGACGTGTTACATTCTTGTATGTTGTTGAATATTTGTTTAATGATGCAAAGATGTGTTGCATTCTTTCATGTTGCATTTGTTGAACTCTGTGAAGCTGTGTTACTTTGCCTGCCTAAAACACATGATTGGTCTAATAAAGAGCTGAACAGCCAGCAGCTGGGCAGAGAGAAAGACTAGCTGGGCCTGGCAGGCAAAGAGAATAAATAGGAGGAGAAATCTTGGAAGAGAGGATCAAGGGGTAACAAAAGAAGAATGCAGGGAGCCAGCCACCCAGCTACACAGCCAGCCACAAAGTAAGAAGTAAAGAAAGGTATATAGGGGTTGGGGATTTAGCTAAGTGGTAGAGCGCTTGCTTAGCAAGCGCAAGGCCCTGGGTTCGGTCCTCAGCTCTGGGGGAAAAAAAAAGTGTATAGAATAGAGAAAAATAAAAGTCCAGAGGCAAAAAGGTAGACAGGATAATTTAAGAAAAGCTAGCTAGCAACAAGCCAAGCTAAGGCCAGGCATTTATAAGAAAGAATAAGTTTTTGTGTGATTTATTTGGGAGCTAGGTGATGGGCCCCCCCAAAAGCCAAAAGAATAAAGAGTAAAACAACCAACTACAGTTTACAACTGGATGGAGCAGGGAGACACCTAGGATCTTCATAAACACACCTTTGGGTGTCCTCAGGCATTTCCATAAACAATCAGACAATGAGGGCTCTGGATTAATTGATGGCATAATCCATTCAAGATTCAAAATTTGAATAAGTCGTGGGGAAGCAGCACAACCAGGGAAGGGGAAGCCTAGTTAGAGAAATCAGATGAGTCTTTGAAGGACACGTCTGGCCACAACATTTCTTTTTCTTTCAAGACATGTTCTCATATAGCCCAGGATGGCCTCAAACTCATTATGTAACCTTAAATATCTGGTCCTCCTGCTTCTGCCCTGCAGATGCCAGGATCACAGGTGTGTGTCACCATTCCTGGTTTTATGTGATGCTAGGGATGTGGCTGAGGGCTTCATGCAAGCTCCACCTCCAGCCTTTTGTCCCACTATGAATGTCCCACATCTGGGCTCTGACAACCATGGTGTGTCCTGCCTCACTGCAGATTCAGGATCAACACGGCCCCAAAGACTATATCCATAGGCTCTGTGACAAGAAAATGGAGTGTCTCAGCTTGCTCTCACTCCATTGCTTCCTCCTCATTTCTACCCATGCCTTCCTGCCCTGCATTCTTTTTCTCTCCCTGTCCTTCAGCCATTGAACTAATTCCAAGAGTTGCTAATAGATGACACACAACAATTTGAGAAGGAAAGGACAGTTGATTTAGAGAGGAGATGGCCGTCCCCATGGGGTGCTTGTTAAAATACAGAGTCTGTGTTTTCAGGGACACTTACATTTTAGCAACACTGTCAGTGGCTTCTCTTGAGGACTAAAGATTAGGAATCACCCAGGAAAGTTTTTGCTGCCTCTAGATAGGTGGTGAGTCTGTTTTAATGAAATCCCAGACAACAGCGTGGCAGGCGAAGAGGAAAGGGCAGCTCCGCTTCAGGCCCTGGAGGGTCTGTATTTTATCTTTCAAATGAATTCTGCTTGGCGCTGCAGCTTATCACACACTCTTTCTCTTTGCAGATAAGGAATGTGTGATCTTAGCTACAGCGCGTTGATAACTCTCCTCCTTTCCCTTTGGAGTCTTAAGCATCCTTTGGTGGCCACTTGATCTGTTTCTGAGATGAATCACAGCTACACCTCCTTGCGCACCTCAAGGCAAAAACTGCTCTTTTGCAGGATGGCAGGGTTCCCCACATTCATCCCCATTGAACTTTAAAAATAATTCATACTGACACTCAAGTGTCCCTGCCCCTGCTGCCACCGTGCATGATCTTCAATAGAAGTATACCACTGAATTGTATGCAGCTATTTGTATTTGCCTTTTTTTCTTTTTTCTTTTCTTCTTTTGTTTTTTTTTGTTGTTGTCGTTGTTGTTGTTGTTGTTGTTGTTGTTAATTTTGGGATCAGGAACTCTAACCCTGATGTGTTTGCCTTTTCATAGAAGGATTCTAAAATAATTTTCCAGAGTCTCCTATTTAAGGCTGTAGATGGCACAGCACTAGAACATTTGAGTCGGTCCTAGAAGCTCGGTACCCTCAGATTTCCCCTCAGCCAGGTTCATCATGCATTTGCAGTCTGAGTCTGCTTAGAGGGGCAGGTGTGGTGACTCTGTCTTACTCCTTGGACAGAGTGCTGTGGTTAACACTGGTTTCTTTTGCATCCTTCTCCCCAAGTTAGGAACAGGCTCCAGGCTCAGCACCAGGAGGAAAAATAAAAGGGAAATACATATCTCATTCTTGCACATGAAATACATAACTCTTTCTTGCACATATCTCTTTCTTTGCTAAATATTTGAAGTCCTCAGAGAAGTCTTCATGCCAGGCATAGACCTCCAAACTGCTGGTGCAGGACCACCTGCTGTAGATGTCCATGGAAGCTAAAAGCAGCTCAGTGGGTGGATGGACTAGTTATCTGTAACTGCTTTGCTTGGCTCTTTTTTCTGCACAAGTAGAGAGTGTGTTGATCTGGGTTTCGTCACTTCTGCAAACAGGGAGCTGGGCCACCTGTTAGCAGGGCCACCTGTTACAGGGGACAGAGACCTTACAAAGCACATTTTCCCTGGTGTAGTCTGCTGCCCAAACTTGAGCAAGTGCCATAAGACCTGGAAACACCAAGGACAGACAACAAAGCCAGGAGACTGTTTACTCAGAGAATGGAGGCCAGTGGCTCCTTGTCTGTCGCTGTATCAGCCTAGGATGCAGATACTCCCCTGTCATAACAAGGTAAACAATAGTGAAACACTCTTGAAGAAACCTGGCTAGGACAACCAGGACTGGAGTTTGGGTTGCGTGTTTCCATTAAATAGTGTCCGTGGTAATCTTCAAAATGTATGCTTTCCATTGTTTCTCCATGGTTGTGGGTCTGTTCTTTTAAACCTTAAAACAAAGTGCTTGTGTATTTGCTTCAGTAACGATGACAGCAGATGACAAAGCTTGTTTTCAAAGGCAACCAAGAGGTGTCTGTATCAGTCTGTGGAGCAAGAGTTCTCTGGCAGCATCGCTCTGCTTGGGGACTGCCCTTGGCACACTGTCCTTTCCAAAGCGTGATGCGGAAGTCATCCGCACTCTGCCAGGCAGGGCTCCCTTGGCATGTTATCGTGTTTTGTGAGTCGTCCACCTCCACTGTCCAAGGAAGGTGAGTAAAATGGAGCTGATGTCCCCGCATCTCAGATGACTTTCAGCAGTCCCCATTGGAGACAGGCGTGCTAGCTAGACAGTGTGCCTTGTTGCTATTTTTGATGCTCCTTATGGCTTCTGTCATGGATCCATCACCCTGATGTCCCTGTGTGTCTCTGTTACCATTGATTTATAGGTTGTAGGGTTTTATATCATCTATGGCATGCTCATTTAAAACAGTGGGTTCCCTGAAGGTCATTCTGCTACACTGGTGTCCACATTCTGGAGGAAGAGCCCTCTGTACCTATCCCTCCATATTGCTTTACTATATCACTTGTCCAGCAGTGTTACGCTCCTTGAAGGCATAACAGTGTAGCCAAGGGCTTGTGTTTTTCCCTCTAAGATGGGATTGAGTAAACCTTCCCTGTCTGAAGCCCTTTGTGGTGTTAATCTGCAGGAATACATCTACAATGAGGAAATAAAATTAAGACAATTGGTACTCTGCTCAGTAGGAGCCTGGTCAGTTCCAACTTGTCATACCCTGCCCCCCTCCCCATGACAGTAACCTTGGGCTCTAAGTCCCACAGGCTAAGTGTCAGTGGATGGTGTGACTCTGACCAGAGCTGACAAATTGGTTCCTGAATCAAGGAGGCCCATGTGGGTCTATAGGGAATTAGACATCTGTAACTTGGAAGGGAATTAGAAAGGTCTAAGAGCTGGAGAAGCCAGGCTAGAGTGACCGGAGATCTAGGAAGCAGAGGTTGAATGCAGAGTGCTGGTACCATGAGCAAGCATCAGATGGTTCTGAGAAGAGACCCTGGGAACTGGTGCCCGTGCACACAGCCAACCAACTCAGAAGCAGCTGAGGCGAGCAGTCAATCCAGAGGCGTAGTAAACCATTACTAGGAGACCATTAGCTCCTGTGGCTGGGTTGAACGTTTTGTTTCGGGGCGGGGGGGGGGTGTGTGTGTGTGTGTGTGTGTGTGTGTGTGTGTGTGTGCTGACTGTATTATGAAGGTGCTCTGTGGTGAACCAGAAAAGCAATTGTTAATACACCACGGTCCTTCTGAAGGGTCACTCTCCCTCAGTTGGCACTAAATTCTCCAGAACCAAGTCAGCCCCATTGCCAATACATAGAATACTGGATCCTGATCTCACAGCGCAGCTCTCAAGGCCACAGGATGCCAAAGAACAGCAGGAGCAATATCAGAAGCAGGAGCAATATCAGAAGCAGGAGCAGTATCAGAAGCAGCTGGCCTTTCCTGTCCTCTGCCAAGGGTGCTCCCCTGATGGACCCAATTTATTTGGAAACCAGGGATTCTCTAGTGACCCAAACAAGATCTGCTTCCTCTTGGGGCTGGAGAGTAGTTTACGACCATGGAGTCTTATATTTTATTTTCTTTTTCTCCAAGATCTGCAGGTAAGGTAGGCCCCTCCTCAGACCTGGCATTGCTTGAAACATGTTTTTGTTTAAAAGAAACATGGCTGTCCCAGTACTGGCTGCCAGAAGTAATCCCAAGTGTCTCCTGGCTTCCAAGGCAATCAGCATCTTCGAGAACTTTGATTGTCACGAAAGACCGAGCTAGAAGAAGGCTGTCGGGGCTGAGGAACTGCTACCAGGGTGGCTGTCACTTACTGTGACTTGCTTGAGAGGTTACACTCAGTTGCCCTTGAAAGGGGATGAATTGGCTGTGGGTAAAGCGTCAGGCATTGGATTTCCAACATGGTTTAGACAAGCAGGTTGACTTGCTTAAAAATGTAAAACGAGGCCCAACTTGAATCTCAGTAGCCCCCTGCCCCTGGGATAGCTCCTGCTCAGGCTTTAGACTCTGAAGCAACTGCGTCAAGAATGAAGTCACAGAATTGAACCCAAGTCCATTGAACTATTCCCTTACTCACGGTTTTGTTTTAAGCGGTGGATTGGCTCTTTTACAAAAGAAAAACCTTTTGTCTATGTTAATGCCTCAGTTTACCCAGAGGCCTCCCCTGAATAGAGATTCTGCAGGATAAACTGTGCTGCCGTGGGCTAGAATAGAAGGCAAAACCAGCCGGCTTCTGGATGGCCATCTTCAGTCAGAATTATGTGTGATGTTCCTTGGGAAGCCACAAGAGGGCGCACGTGAGAAGAACTACAGGGAACGTGATGCGCGGTTGTCTCTTGTTGGGCAGTTGAAAATGAATAAAGGCTGCCTAGCCAGCGAGAAGACTCTATATCCAAACAGAAATCCTGATTGGTAGAAGACACCCAGCAAATGAGGTCAGATTTTCCAGTATTGGATCCTAGCGTGCTTGCATTAGATCAAAGAAGTCACTCCATCAACGTCTCCAAGGCTCAGTGACCTCATTAGAAGAAAGGATGATTTTCTTGCACAGAGTTATCGGAAGTTCAAAAGGAATCATAGTAAGAAAGTGCCTGGATAAGGCTTCGACTGTGGGTAGAGGAGATAGGGATAAAACCTCAGGATCCTCAGAAATGTTGGGGGGCCCAGAAACAAATCAAATCACCACTAGTGATCTCCAGGCAAGCAGAGCTGCATGGCATGAGTTATTGTGGCTATTTTGAGAGTAGCCAGCCTGTGTTTCCCACCCATATATTATTAATTTCTGGGGTCTTTCATATGATTCTAAAATAATTAACTTCATTTGTGTTAATTTACTATTCCTAAGCAATCTCCGAGGGAAAGATAGAGCTGACCATTAAAATTCAGTATCTTCTAGCTCGGGACATCTTTCCACAGAAACCTTGGTTTCTATTTTAAAACAGTTAGTAGCCCCTCATCCTGAACAGTTTGCCATTGGGATGCATCATATGTGAGGCTCAGGAAAGTAAAGGGTCTTGGCCAGTAACCAGGTCTCAGAACCTCACAAGCTAATCTACTAGCCCACTGTGTTGACATTCATCCTCAGTGTTTCCAGTTAATCTGTGCTGACATTGGCAGTTTGGGTATCACTCTTTGCTAAGCACTGTCTTAGTGTTTGGTGGCTGTGAAGAGACACCATGACCATGGCAACTCTTATAAAGCGTTTGATTTGCCTGGCTTACAGTTCAGAGGTTTAGTCCATGGTTGTCATGGTGGAGAACGTTGCAGTACACAGGCAGACATGGTGCTGGAGAAGTGGCTGAGAGTTCTACATCTGGATCCACAGACAGTAGGAAGAGAGAGACTCTTGCCTTGGAATGAGCTTTTTGTATTTTGTTTTTGGTTTTTGGTTTTTTTTTTGGTTTTGTTGTTGATGATGATAATTACTGTTGTTATTTTGTTTATTTGTTTGTTTGTTTGTTTGTTTTTGAGACAGGGTATCTCTGTGTAGCCTTGGGTGTCCTGGAACTCTGTAGACCAGGCTGGGCTGAACTCAGAGATCCACCTACCTCTGCCTCCTAAGTGCTGGGATAGGCTTTTTGAAACCTCAAAGACCAATGATGCACTTCCTCCAACAGACCACACCTCCTAATCCTTTCAAATAGTGCCACTCCCTGGTGAACAGGTATTCTAATCTACGAGCTGATGGGGGCCATACTCATTCAAACCACCACAAGCCCCTCCCAGGTTCTGGCTTATAGATGCCTAAGAGTCAAATGTCAGTTGAGCAGTGAAGACCATTGCAACTCCAGGTCCATTCTCCAAATGCAAGGGTTCTGGATGATGGTGTTGGAAAACATGCCTCAGCTGTAAGAATAAAGTGGGCTTTCTAATTTCCATCATGAGCTTCGGCTTGTCTCATTCAGGGTACCTCAGGGCGGATGGATGCTGATTTTCTTACTTCTTCCTCAGCCAATCACAGGGAGCCCAGAGGGATGCACAATGTAGCAAGTTGCAAGTAACATAGCGCTGAACAGAACACACTGATGCTTAGGATTGGAAGGAATAACCCTTCCACAGGAATGCTGCTTAGCACATGGGGAACATGGCTAGAATAAAGAAGAAAATGACAAAGAACTAAAATGCCCACAGAGCCAAGGAACAGCGCATAGTCAGGGGCCTCGAGAATAGTGATTTCACCTACCAGTAAACGGGTCGGTCCATCAACATTCTGTTGGCTGTTTGCCTGCTCCCCTTTCCCACCTCCTGCTTTTCCTCCCTTTGAGAATAAAACATGGAAGCTCCCCTTCTAGCCGAGGATTGGGTGTGGTAGCTGATCCAGAAGAGGGACAGGAAGTATTCAAGATGCGTCTGTGAGAACTTGTGCTAGAAAAAACACAGATCCTGTCAGAACAAACGGGTGCCGGGAAAAGGGTCATGCATGGGTCAACATGAAGGACACTCCATCTTTTCCAAACACAAATGCATCTGAGCATCCAAATGAATACTAACACAGCTGAACACAGCAAATATGGAAAGTTCCATAGCTTGAACGGATCCTTTCCAACAAAAGTACCTGCCCTCAGATAAAGTCTCATTGAGACATTCCTGGAAGTATCTAGCACATTAATTTTATGTTCTGAAATCGAAATCGCATTTTTTTCTGCTTTTCATGGGCTAACTATATATCCAAGTAATCAGACAACACTAATTGAAGGGAGAATTCTTCAGAGTAATTCTAGCTACTACATATATGTGGTGATTTGAAAGAAAGTGCCCCCCCAAAGGGAGTGGCATTATTAGGAGGCATGGCCTTGTTGGAGTAGGTGTGGTCTTGTTGGAGGAAGTGTGTCACTGTGGCAGTGGGCTTTGAGGGCTCTTATATGCTCAAGCCTCGCCCAGTGAGGCAGACCACTTCCTGATGCCTGCAAGAGGTAGCTCCTTCTCCAGCACCATGTCTGCATGCTGCCATCTCCCACCACGATGCCAATGGACTGAACCTCTGAACTGTAAGCCAGCCCCAATGAAATGTTTCCTTTATAAGAGTTGCTGTGGTCATGTCGTCTCTTCACAGCAACCCTAAGACAGTATAGAAAATTGGCAGTACTAGAAAAAGGTTATTCCCTGCAACCCCAATGAAATTGTTGATTCAGACACAGGTATCTGTTGGTGAACTGGGCATGGATCAATAGGGCAGTGTGATATCATAGGCAGCCACTGCACCCCTATAATCTGTTTGTGCTTCCCCACATACCCTGGCTGCATCAATCACCACAGCTAATTTCTGTTTAATGTGACGTGTGGAGTCGAAGAACATTCTACAGGTAGAGGACACGGCTGCAGTGAACCAGTTAGCTGCTTCCCCCATCCCATGTTCTCACATTTTGTGGTTTCAATTGTCTGTGGCCAGCTGTGGTCTGAAGCTATCAAATGGAAAACTCCAGAAATAAAAATTCTTCAGATTGTGAAGTTTACACCATACTCGGCAGCACAATGAAATCTCACACCCTGCCACTGAGGATGTGACTCCTCCCTTTTCCCAGCATAGTCATACCCCAAACGTATCTTGCCTGTTAGTGACCAAGTCACTGTCTCTGGTGGCTAATCTTGGTCATTAACTTGATACACCCAGGAAAAGGGAACTTTAGTTGAGGAATTACCTCCATCAGACAGGCCTGGGGACACGTCTACAGTACATTTTCTCATGATAATTGATGTGGATGGCACCCACTGTGGATGGTGCCATGCCTGGAAGGTGGGCCCAAGCTATATAAGAAAGGTAGCTGAACAGGAGCCTAGGAGTAAGACAGTAGCAGTGTCCTGCCATGGTCTCTGCTTTGGTGCCAGCCCCCCGGCTCCTGCTTTGAGTCCCTGACTTAGCTTCCCTCCATGATGGTCTATAACTTATAATCCAAATAGACTCTTCCAAGTTACTTTTAGTCACAACAATAGAAAAGAAACCCCCCAAAATCATCTTATCGGGTTAACTGTAAAGGTATCCATGTTCTTGGAGATAGTATTCGGTGCTCTCTCTATGGTTTCAGACATTCACAGTCTTGGAATGAAGTCCCTCTTGGATTAGGGGGCTACTGTAAGTCAGTAGCACTAGGGAAGGTAGATGGGAATGTGCCTTGCACAAGAGGAAATATGGAGCCTAGCACAAAGGCAATGAGTGGCCCTTGTTGGGATCCTGATGATTTAATAAACTTTTGTAGGGCTGTGGAGAAGATGGCTCAGTGGGGAAAGAACTTGTCATGCAAATGTGAGGACCTGAGTTCAAATCCACAGAACCCACATAAGGCCAGGTGTGGTGATCCCACTACTCCTACAGGGAGGGGGCAGTGGTAGAAGGAGAATCCTTGGAAACTCATGGGTCAGACATCCTGGTAAACACAGGAGAGAACAACAGAGAAACTCCATCTCAGAAACAAAGTAGAAGATGAGAATCAACAACCAGTAGCCTGTACCTGTGCACTGTGGCACATTCACATCCATATTCACACATAGAAACATGTACAGGTACATGTACACACACACACACACACACACACACACACACAAACTTTTTGAGACAATTTGGGAAATGATGGGCTAGGTACTGGAGAATAGCCAATAATTAAGGCCAATTTGTGTCAGTGAATTAATAGCATCCAGGGTCTATATAATATATATCATATGTTTCTGTCCTATACAGCTACACTCTGTGTGCTTCATCTAATTTTCTATAACAGCATAGTTCTCATGATATGCTTAGTAATTGACACATGCTATTTTACATGTTTGTGGTGAAGATACTATTACAATAGTTTGATACATATGTTCAGTGTGTGATGATCAAATCAAGATAATTAGCATTACTCTCTCCTCAAACATTATTTCTATGTGATCAGAACCTTCAGACTTTTCCAATTATTTTGAAGTACACGATACATTGTTGTAGACTCTTTCCCTATGCCACAGAACACCGGAAGTCATTGGTCCTATCTCATAATGGCTGGACACCTGCTACCCGGCCCTTCCTAGGCCCCTTCCCTGTTCTCATGGCCATTCTCCTTCACTCAGGTCAGCATTTCATCTCCCACCAGTGAGTGCTCCCGTGAGATAATGGTCTGGTTTATGTCTGATTTACATATTCAAGGTGATGTTTTCCAGTTCCATCAATATAACCAAAAGGGATAGGATGTATTTCCGACAGCTGAATAATCTTCCAGTGGGCATAGTCCACACTCTCTTTATTCATTTATGGGTTGGCAACTGATTGGTTGGTTTCACATCACAGCCGTTGTGTCCAGTACTAGAATAAACATGGGACTATGTATTTTTGTGATTTAGTAAATTCATTCACTTTGGAAAATCCAGCATTGGAATCGTAGAGTCATATGGAATTCTACTTTTAGTTTTCAAGAAACTTCCCTACCGATCTATACAACAGCTGAACTGATTTACATTACCCCCAACAGTGTGTGTGATAGGCTCCTCTCTCCTCAAACCTTGACAGCATCTCTTTTCTGTTTTTTTTTTTTTTTTAGAATGACCCTTCTACCTGGGGGCATTTCTCATCCTGGTTTTAATTTGCATCTCCGGTAAGGGGTCATGTTGTGCATTCTTCCCGACGCTCGTTAACTGTTTCTTTATTTGAGAGCTGTCAATTCAGAAGAAAATGAGCAGCTCCTTAGAGACACATACTACAGTCGGACATTCCTCCGAAAATACTCCCCAAGGAAATAAAGATGACCGTGACTGAAGTCCGTGCACTTTATGACAGTTGCTGCCACCGAGAGATGGGCAGAGGGAGTCCTGGCACTCTGGTGTCTTTATTTTAAAAGATACTTGAAGTTTATTTTTCTTATTTTTATTATAAGAACAACATTTCTCTCTTCCCTTCCCTCCCTCCAAACCCTCCCATACACCCCTCCCCTCTCTCCTTCAAATCTGTGGCCTCTTCTCTCATTAATTGTTCCTTCATGCATCTATGCATGTATGTATACATATATTTAAGAATATACATACATATTCTTAAATGTAACCTACTCAGTCCATAGAATGTTACCTGTCTGTATGTTTTCAGCGCTGACTGTTTGGCACAGACTACCAATTGTCACACTGTTCCCTGGGGAAGACCACCTCTCCCTCTCCACCTTTTGTCTGTTGCTTGTGTTTTTTTGTATAGAATTGAGTCCTCATGGGCTTTTCCAAGTCCACTTTGTCATGTACGTAAAGTCTCACCAAAAAAAGTGACTGCCTAAACAGGAGCTGATACGTTAGTATTTTATTTAAAAAAAAAAATCTTTTCCCAGGGCTTGAGAAGTGGCTAAGTGGTTAGGAACACTTGCAGCTCTTGCATAGGACCCAAATTTGATTCCCAGCACCCACATAACCATTTGTAATTCCAGTTTCTGGGAATCTGACATGCTTTTTATGCTTCTGCAGGCACCAGGCACCCACATGGGACACATACATACATACATACATGCAAAATACTCCTATCTGGGACACATCTATGCATGCATGCAAAATACTCCTATATGAGACACATGTTTGTATGCATGCATGCAAAATACTCCTATATGAGACACATGTATGCATGCATGCAAAATACTCCTATACATAAAATAAAATAAAATGAAACTTTAAAGGTTTAACTTCCTCCAATAAATAAATGCAGATATCACCCATCTTATGGCCTAAGACAAAAACATAATTACAGAAGGTCTTAAATCTTTCTTGTGTTGTTTCTGTTTGTTTGGATTTGAGGGGAGGTTGTTAGGGTTGGCAGTGTTGGGCCATCCCTAGGGCCTTGGACATCCTAAGTAACTAGTCTACCATTGAGCTATACCCGCCCAATGAATAAAGCATTTTTTCTTTATTACAAGAAATTTATTATCATTCCCTTATTATTTTCTATTTTTTTAATTTAAAAATTCATTTTGTGTACCAACCACGGATTCCCCTCTCATCCCTCCTCCTGCTCCCTCCAGACCTCCCCCCTCTAACCCACTCCCCATCTCTTCCCACAAAAGGGTAAGGCCTCCCATGGGGAGTCAGCAAAGCCTGCTACATTCAGTTGAGGCAGAAACAAGCTTCTCCTCCCTGCATCAAGGCTGAGCAAGGCATCCCATTATAGGATCCAGAAAGCCTGCTCATGAACCAGGGATAGATCCTGATCCCACTGCCAGGGGCCAAACAGACCAAACTACACAACTGTCTCCCATATGCAGAGGGCCTAATCCGGTCCTATCAGGTTTCACAGCTGTTGGTCTAAAGTTCCTGAGTCCCTATGAGCTTGGTCCAGTCATCTCTGTAGATTTCTCCATCATGATCTTGACACCCCTTGCTCATATAATCCCTCTTCCCTCTCTGCGACTGGACTCCCGGAGCTCAGCCTGGTGGTTGGCTCTGGATCTCTGCCTCTGCTTCCATCAGTAATTGTCATCATAGGAAAACAGCATTGTAAAGAAACCATGCATTAAAGAAGGCAGTATGTGGTCAAAAAGAACAGAGCTTTTCAATCAGAACCCTTATTTTGAAGTAGTTTTCTGTTGTTTGGTTTCTCTCTGATCTTGGATAAGTTTCCATCCCTCTCTGAGTTCCTGTCTAAATGTCCTGCTAACACACACACACACACACACACACACACACACACACACCCACACACACACACACACACACACACACACACACACACACACCTTATTCAGTTCCAAGCCTTTCTTTAGGATATGCCTAGGGGAAAGAGACTAGGAAGGATGGGATATTTCTATACTTACCATAATTCCAGGACCCAAGATGCCATCAATTACAAAACACTGTCCAATTGGAGACATTTGAAAACGTAAACATGGACAAATGCCTTCATTGTAGCATCAGAGCAAGCATTCTGGCCGCTGGTGGCGTATGCTGGTTAAGCATTGGGTGTCTGGATTCTGACAGACCTGGCCCATTCATTGCCTTCGTGGTCTTGGGCAGATTACTTACCCTCTATAAAATCGAATTTCATCACCTGTAAAATGACCATAACCACAGAGCTGGCTGGTAAATAGTATTGACCCAGAAAGCTTGATTTTTTTTTTTTAAGCTTTCTATCGAGTGAAATAAAATCCCCAAACTGACCACTTTTGTATTTCCTTTCAGTAGTCAGTACCTCTCCTCAGTCGAATAATTGGATATAAAACTCTAAGCCTGTTATACAAGGTCTAGCTGTCATGTTTGCCTTGTACAGCTCTGAGGGGTTTGTTTCTACTGTTTGACAGAAATCTCTGTGTGTGTGTGTGTGATGATTAGTTTGTGAAGTAAGCCCAAATCCTTGTTGAAATGTGGTCAGATTTTGGAGGGCACCCAATAAACCTTACTAAAAGCAGCGGCCACCTCCTAGCCCGCATGGACATAAAGTGCTGACTGGAGAGACTCCGTGTGCGTTTGGATCCCGATCCTGTCGTTCACGCCTTTGATCGGTGTACACATGGTTTGCTCTTTCCGCCTCAGACTGTCTCTTGCAGGTGACCAGAGGGAGAAGTGAGGCTGGGGGGAAGCTGTCGGGAGCTACCTTCCGGTGTGGTGCATGGGTGTCATTTACAGCATGGAGGGTAGACACCCTGAGCTGCTTAAAAAAAAAAAAACCTGGGCAAGTAAAGGAAATGGTCAGGCTGTGTCCCCAAGGAACGTTTGTTATAGGAACGCTTGGAGGTGTTTTAGAAAGTGCTTGTTGATGAGGTTGTGTGGGGTATCTCAGCACAAAAAATCATGTGAGCTGAGCACTGGTTCAAAGGGAGGGGGGGTGTAGAATATAGTACTTAGCAGAGCGCCAGGCTGGTGGGAAGCAGGAAAGGTTTATTATTCAACTTCCCCAGCTTCTCTCCAACCTTGGGGCTAGTGCCCTCTAGGTCCTGTACCTAATGCCTGCAACTTGAAAGGAGGAGGCGGTGCTGAGTCTGGGGAGTTAGATCAGTGGGTAGGTGGGTTAGAGCAGTGTTTGCTATGGAAGCATGAGGAACTGAGTTCAGATCCCCAGCACCCAAGTAAAAACCAGGTGTGGCGATGCATGTTTGTAACCCAGTACAGACTGGGGGACAGGAAGGGATAGGGGTTGACTTGGAGATGGGAGAATTGATAGGACTTCACAGCTAGTGAGCCTTGCTGAAAAACAGCAAGCTCCAGGTTCAGTGAGCGAGCCTGTCTCAGGAGAATACAGCAGAGAATGGCGGATCAGAGTATCGAGGTACCTGACCTTGTCATCTGGCATGCACACGTGCGTGCAAACCACACATGCATGCAAACCACACATGCACAGAGAGACACACAATACACATGCACACACACACATACACACACAATACACTAGCTCTCTCTCTCTCTCTCACACACACACACACACACACACACACACACAAATATACATGCACACACTGTTTTTTTCCAAAGGATGAGGTACAATAACAATAAAAAAGAAAGATACAACTCATTTTCCCTCTTCTGACAGCTCATGTTCTGATGGTACAGGTTCCAGGGATGTTCTTGGGGTTAGAGCACAGCAGCAGGGCTGGGTGGCAGACGCTGTCTAATGCTGACACTGTGAGTCCGTTGTGTGGCTGACATTTGTTTGTGAAGCTCCCTCATCCAAGAGACGTCAGCAGCGGACGGCTCCCACTCCACTAACTCTCACATGTTCACACTTTCCAGGTGACCTTATACAAGGACTCCGGCATGGAGGACTTTGGGTTCAGTGTGGCCGACAGCCTGCTGGAGAAAGGAGTGTATGTCAAAAATATCCGCCCAGCCGGGCCAGGTGATCTCGGCGGCTTGAAGCCCTATGACAGACTCTTACAGGTAAGGCCTCAGAGGGAGTCCTGAACCCTTGCCTCTGACCTACAGGCAGCAGTGTCCTCCACATTCCCCTTCATACCTGGGCCCTTTGTTTCCCCTTCTGTTCTTGTCATCTAACTCTGGCACTCACAGTGAACAGTGGATAAAGAATTCTACTTCAGCCGGGTGGTGGTGGTGGCGCACGCCTTTCATCCCAGCACTCAGGAGGCAGAGCCAGGCGGATCTCTGTGAGTTCAAGGCCAGCCTGGTCTACAGAGTGAGAGCCAGGACAGGCACCAAAGCTACACAGAGAAACCCTGTCTCGGGGGAAAAAAAAAAAGAAAGGAAGGAAGGAAGGAAGGAAGGAAGGAAGGAAGGAAGGAAGAAAGAGAGAGAGAGAAAGAATTCTACTTCAGCTTCCTGAAATTTCTGACACTGAGCTGTCCTTCCCATCCAAATGTTTATTCCTCAAACCTCAGCCTAGATATGGCCTGGAGCTCATTGACCAGCCAGCCAAGCCAGACCACTGAGCTCCAGGATCAGTAAGAGACCCTGTCTCAATAAAAAGGTGGAGAGCAATGGAGGAGGACACCTGATATCTGTCACTGACCTCCACACCCATGCTCACATGCATGCACATGCACCTGCCTGCAAAAAAAAAACCAAAAAAACAAACAAACAAAAAAAAAAACACATTCACACGAACATGTGCCTACAACACAGAGAAAAGTGATACAGTATTACTATGAATGAATGGAGACATGGTGGGGAAGCAGGTGTTCACAACGGGATCAGGGAGGTGTGGGTAGGCTACCTGTTTTGGACCTATCCAGTCTTTCATAACTTCAGCACATCCCTATGGGACATAAGTTCCTAAGTTTGATCTGTTGCTTAGAAATGACGTTCCAGCCAGGGCCAAAGATATCTGGAAGGACAGAGTTAGATAAAGTTACCTGTGATGAGCATCTAGCCAGAAAGGGAGGAGAACCTTGGAGGAATTCTGGCAGCATCAGGAAACAGGAAAATATTAGAGGCTCAAGGCAGAGTGAAGCAAGGTGTGTCATGAGCAGTGACAGGGATTTGGGTCTTTGACCTGGGGAATGGTTCAAAGACAAATGTTGTTCGAATCTAAATGGTCTTTTAATAAAAGGCCCAGAGCCAGATGTCAGGGTGAAAGCTGAAAGATCAGAGAAGCAGAGCAACCAGCCACTAGTTCTTAGCTCTACAAAATCCTCAGCCTAAAGAGAGTGAGTTCCTGCTTCCTCGTGCCTTATATACCTTTCTCTGCCCTGCCATATTACTTTCTGGGATTAAAGGCATGTGTGCTTCCCAGTACTGGGATTAAAGGTGTGTGCCACCACTACCTGGCTCTGTTTCCAGTGTGGCTTTGAACTCACAGAGATCCAGATAGATCTCTGCCTCGCATGATAGGATTAAGGATGTGTGCCACCACTGCCTGACCTCTATGTCTCATCTAGTGGCTGGCTCTATCCTGTGATCCTCAGGCAAGTTTATTAGAGTACACAATATGTCACCACAGACAAATTCTCCGAGTTGTCTCAATAACTGGGGGCCCTTATATGGGATACATATTTACAGAAGAGGCCTTGGTGGCTCTTGTCCAGCCCACGTCCAGTTTATGCTGCATATGGTCCTGGCTCTCAGAGTCAATGCCTCCATTCCCCCACCACCTTGGGGCAGTCCCTGGGTCTTGGGAGAGTACAAATATAATGTGCTTCTGTAATGGTTCAGCGTTGTTCCATGGTGGATCCCGGACAAGGAAAGCACCATAAGCCAGCAGGGCAGTCCTCTCTTCTGTCCCCAAGTCACACAGACACCAATGAAGAATAAAGAAGAGAGAGGAGGTAGCAACTAGCAGTTTGTACTGGGAGCCTGGAAGTTGGAGGCCAAATGTGTGAGTGGTCCATTGAAAGAGCAGTGTGAGCAGGAAGCAGCCAGAGGCAAAGATGCCCCTCCGTGTTTATCTCTAGCCCACAGCTTGAGACATGGATGGGTGTGGTGTTATTCTCAGGCCCAGGGCATCACTCGTTACTTCAGAGGAGAGCTAAGGGACAGGCAGGTGTCCAGAGGAGTAAACTGATAACGGCCACGGAGGCTGAGGACTCTGCAGTTCCCAGAGTTTAAAATGGGGTTCAAGCTGGGCAGTGGTGGCGCATGCCTTTAATCCCAGCACTTGGGAGGCAGAGCCAGGCGGATCTCTGTGAGTTTGAGGCCAGCCTGGGCTACAGAGTGAGTTCCAGGAAAGGCGCAAAGCTACACAGGGAAACCCTGTCTTGAAAAACAAAACAAAAACAAACAAACAAACAAAAAAACGGGGTTCATCTCAGTGCCCAGCACTTGTCCTCAAAAAAGACTGCCAGGACTGGTAATTGAATGCCGGTGATTTTAACAAGTGTTGTCTTTGGATGGGGAATATAGCTCCATCATAGAGTGTTTGTCTAGAATGCATGAAAACCCGGAAGTTCAATTCCCAGATCCACCCCCCCACACACAAAAAAAGGCATTGAAAGAGAATTGTAAAGGAGTGCATAGAGCATGTGTAAGTTGAGGTGGGGGTGGTTTCATTCTTAATCAAGGGAACTAAACATCATGGTAGCCAGCCTGCCCGGAACTACGTCCTTGGGGAACCCTTTCCCACTGCTAGTATAAAGCAAAAGCAGCTTACTGCTCTAAGCTTTGTTTTCTTCAGCTGTAAAATGGGGTAGCCTTCAGCCACAGGAGACTTTGGGAGGGGTGACCTTAGTGTGGGGACAGGGAGATGGTGGCTTACTCTCCAGCTCCCAACAGGCAGTTGCAGAGGATGAAGAGGGACCCGGACACCGCGTCACTATGTAGTCAAACAGCATGGTCCAACTTTGAGATTAAGCAGTTTGACTCTGGGTTTGGGAGCAGTGGTTACCACAGTCATTGAAAGTGGCTCTTCTTGGCCTGGCAGGTTAACCACGTCCGGACCAGGGATTTTGACTGCTGTCTGGTAGTGCCGCTCATAGCTGAATCTGGCAACAAGCTGGACCTGGTCATTAGCAGAAACCCACTGGCCTCCCAGAAGTCAACAGAGCAGCAGGCTCTGCCAGGAGACTGGAGCGAACAGAACAGCGCTTTCTTCCAACAGCCCAGCCACGGTGGTAATCTAGAAACACGAGAACCCACTAACACATTATAGCAGCACTTTTTATAAAGCGGGACAAAAGACAATATCTACATGGTGCTAAAAAAAAAAAAATCCCTTTAAGATTTCTGTGACTGCCAAAGCACAGAGAATCACGTGGCATTAACCGCAAGCACAGAGGTCTTTTAAATCTCCTCCCTCACGGCTCATGTTCACACCCCTTCCCAACCTGAAGAGGTTTCTTTGACAATGACCGCTACCAGGCCCCATGGTAGAAAGCAGCCCACCCCTTCCCACAACTAAGATCAGAGGAAACTTTTTTTACCATCCATCTTACTACCCACTTTTTACAAAGAGAAACATCCGTTGGACAATATTCTCTATGATAATTTCCTTAATGAAGTAAGTTTCTCGCTATGAAGTCATTAACGTAAGAACAGAAGCAACCTGGATTTCCGTAAAGCTGGCCCTGCTTGGGGAGCTAGGATGGGTGAACTGCCAGGCCTGCCAGAGGGGGAGGGGTACAGGTATAGCATTAGGTGTTCTTAAACCGTTTCAGCAACAATGCACGTAGGAGACCATAATAGGTGGTGGTAAATGTTTTGCCCAAATATAGGAATGATTTTAACTAAGATGTATGCTATTCCCTATGCAACAGATGATCAAACAGGATATGTCTTGTGACCTGTTTTTTTTTTTTTTTTCTTTCCCCCTTAAGGACACATTTCTTTTTTAAATAGCTGAACATCTCTGATAATGAATTAGAGTGTGTAGTAACACTGAGAATTAGTGATATGATCCTATTTTTTAAAATCCAAGACTAAAGAATTTAAGAATGAAGAGTTTGATGACATGAGATTCACTTTATGGGTAGGCAAATAGAAACTCATCTAGCTCAGCTGACTGCAGATGGGTCCACTGAGGGGCACACGGCACCTGTACTGAATGACACGCGGCTCCCTTTGGTTCTGAGCCATGCCACTTGCTGAACTTGTAAATACATTTTTCACAAAACTCATCGCCGGTCACCACCACCCCCCACCCAAAGCAATAAGACACCTGTGACGGTTGCTTTAAAGTTTGTGGGCAACTGCTTTCATTTGTTCAGATATTTTGAATAGCTATACTAATAACTGTTATTTGGTAAATACTAAAAAACAAAAATATAGAGCTGTATATTCATGGTAGAATGTCAAAACTATTATTTTCCAAACCTGTTCATTTTGGTCACTAGCACACGCACACAGGCAAAGCATTCAAACACTGTGTCCTTTGTTTAAGGGAAATAAATGATTCATCTTTTTCTGTGCAAAGAAATATATGATTTCAAACACATTTCAGAACTGCCAGGGCAAGAAAGTATAGAACAGAATCCTATTAAGGAAAAAAAAAAAAAAGATCATGAGTCACTTAAATATGTATTTTTGTTTGTAACAAACAAGTATTAAACTGTAAAGTATTTTTGTACAAATTTAATACTTTAATAGCATGGTATTTATCGTCTATGTATGGTTTTGGGGAATTCAAAATTGTTGCAAATATTTGTATGGAAAAAAATCCTCTACCAAATGGAATAAACAAGTGATTTTAAAAAGCCAAAATAAAAAAAAAAAAGAAAAGAAAAGAAAATGAGCTGCATGTCTGGTGCATTGACTGTGATTCGGAGTTCCAGCCTGAGGGCTCCATGTTCATTTCTGCAGTTTCCCAAGGGAAGGACGTGTCTCCATCAACTTGAAAGTCACTATGGATGAATGAGTGTGAAGTCAGATCTGGGTTTGGATGCCAACCTAGTACTCATAAAGTGGTGTGCAACTTACCTCCCAGCAGCTGGCTTCCCCACCTGTGATACGGAAGGTCACAACACCAAAGAACCTACAGAATACTCTTAAATATATAAGATTTTGGGGATTTAGCTCAATGGTAGAGCGCTTGCCTGGCAAGCACAAGGCCCTGGGTTCAATCCTCAGCTCAATATATATATATATATATATATACAAGAAAGGGTCAAGAACATCAGCACACAGCAACACCTTCAAAACCAATGCCTCCTTCACTTTAGGGGACAAGACAGTTCCTAACTCATGTGCGCAACATCTACCTTAGAAAACACCACATGCATTCTCTGAGGCAGACTTACATTAAAACCCAAACAACTGTTCATATTTTGATCGAACTGTTGATAGCGCAGCGTAAGGTCTGTACGGCAGCTGAGGTGAAAAATCAAGGAAAGGAAGTGTGGTCAGAACCAATCCTGTTAATTAAAACACATGAGAAATAACCCCCTAGGAAAGACTGAGATTAGGTAGAAGCCAAATTCAAATGAATCAATAGAAAATGGCTATTAGAAACAAAAAGAAAATGGGCTTCAGAAATCTCGGGTAATAGTTTTCAAATAGAGTGACCAGTTTCGGTGTCGTCTATGATGACGTCCAGCCAGGGGGGACAGCATGGGAAGCGTGTGCAACCCTGGCCACTGGAAGCATCTAGCCAGGTGCTCAGCCATGTTAAGAGAACTCTTCAGTCTTAATACACTGCGAGGAAACAGCATTCACTTCACATCCCCATCTTAGGTTTCTGGACATGCTCTCTTCCAATGACAGCTTGCAGAATATTGTATTAGGTTAGTTTTTTATATTGTGACCAAAAGTATAATCATCATACAAAAAGCTAGTTCCTGGCCAGGTGTGGTCCAGCACAAGACAGACAGACCTCTGTGATCTACAGAGTGAGTTCTAGGTCAGCCAGGGGCACTCACATACATATTCACAAACACACACACACACACACACACACACACACACACACGCACACGCACACGCGCACGCACACGCACACGCACATGCACGCATGCACACACGCAATTAAATATAATAAAAATGAATCTTTAAAATCTCAACAAATTTCCTGACCATAGGGAGAAGGGGCTCTTGGGTCATTGAAGTCAGGAGTGAAAGGAGAGCCCTGATCCACACCTTACAGGAACAGCGGGCTGTAGAGGGCTATCTTGATCTCTGGTAAAGTGGGCAGATGACTTAGACAAACTCCTCAACATGCGAACTCTCAAAAGTGAGCCTCTGAAACACACACAGACCTGGCTATAACACAGAAAGTCTAGAATAGAGAGTCTAGGCCTACAGTTACAAGGAGATGGAATTAGGAGTTTTGAAACCTTCTACAAAGGAAAGCCCAAATCCAGATGGCTTCACTTACCAATTCCCCCCAAACATTTCAGGAAGAGTGCACACCAATTCTGCACAAACTAGAAGAGTGTGGAATGTTTCTCACCTTGGTCTACATGGCCAATATACCCTGATGTCAAAACCAGAAAAAGGAAACTACAGATTCACATCTCCTCTGATTACACATACAAAATCCTACGATTATATCCTATGATTATAGATATAAGACGTATCTATGATGTAGATACTGCAAACTGAGCTAACAGTCGGTTTTCTCTTTTGTTGCATCCTGAAGATAGTCCCTTTGTTTTAACATCCAAAAAAAAAGCAAAATCAGCACATTATACCAAGCCATATAATGAAGGCTAAAACTATATTGTCACCACAATAGAAACAGAAAAAACAATTGACAAAACACCCTTCATGGTTAAAAAAAACAAAAACAAAACATACAATAAACTAGCAATGAAGAGAAATCCTGGCCTTAAAGAGCACACACACACACACACAGCCCACCGCTAAGAACTGTGGTAAAAGGTTTAATTCTGTTTGGACACTGAACACTCTCACCCTTACCCAAGGCTGTGTGTTTAAGGCTTGGTCTCCAGGGTGGTCCTGCTGGGAAGTGCTGTGGACTTTCAAGACATCAGGCCTTGGGAGATGTCTTTCAGCGACTAATGTTGTTCTCAAAGAGGATGTGGGGCTCAGTCCTGTCGAGCTGCTCACCTTGATTCCTGGTTCATAAGGTGAGGAGTTTGCACGTCTACATGCTCCTACCACGATGAACTACAGTCGCCAACACTGGAGTTAGAGACTTCAGAACTGGGAATCCAAACGAACTTGGTCTTCATAAAGTAATTGCTTGTGATTCATTACAGTGACAGCCAACGAATATGCCTCAATGTCAGGAACAGGGCAAGGATGCACATTCTTGCCGCTTCTCAACAACAGTCTGCTCAGAGCGTCTAGCCAGGATGTTAAGACAGGAGAAAAACATAAAATGCATCCAGATTGGAAAGAATTAAAACCACATCCACTTGTAGATGAGATGGTCTTATACAGAAAACCCAGAGGAATCCACCAAAAACCTACCAATACCAATTAGTTCAGCAAGGCCACTAGACAAAAAAACCCTTTGCTTCTACAGAGTAACAAGGAACCAACTAAAAATTAAGGCAAGGGCTGAGGAGAGAGCATAGTGAAATGTTTGTCATGCAAGCATGACACCCTCTGAGGTTTTGTTTTAAAGCCTAGCTAAGCATGTGCTTGTGATCCCACTGCTGAGGATGTGGAAACAAGCCAATCTTGGGGCTCACTGGACGGTGTTGTCTCAGGTAACAAAGAAATCCTTTCTCAAAAAGGAACAAAAATAAGGTGGACGGCAGGGAGGAGCACCTGAGGTATACCTGAGGCACACCTGAGGTTGAGCTCTGGCCTCCCCCACGTGCACATGTGCACTGGCACCTGTACACAGACAAACACATATACAGAAACAATTTCAATTTAATAATACCAAAAAGAGTATAATTTTAAAAGTAAACCTAACTTAACTACATAAATTTAGAAATGTAAGCTATAATGCTCTAAACCAACAAAGAGAGCTCAAAAGAAATGGAAAAACATCCTTGAAGATCCTAAGAGTCAATGTTAAAATGAGGTCGATCCATGGCCCTCAAAATGTTTCTAAAGCCCAATCCCCAGATTTCCAGCTGGCTTCTTCTTCACAAAAACTGAACATAAAAATTCATATGGAAATGCAGGGGATCCAGGTTATGATGGCTAACACCTTTAATCCCAGCACTCTAGAGGCAGAGGCAGGAGGATCTTTCTGACTTAAGAGACCAGCCTGGTCTACATTGCAAGTTCCAGGCCAACCAAGGCTACATAGTGAGGACATGTCTTAAAAAGAAAACAACAAAACCCCAAAGGGACCCAGAACAACTAACACAATCTTGAAAAAGTACAGCCAAGTTAGAGGGCTTGTGCTGGATTTCAGATCTCACAGTAATCCAGTCTGCAGTAATGAGACACAGTCAGCATGATTGGTCCTGGCACACAAGCCAACACACAGATTTGTGGGATACGACTGAGAAGTCAAACACTCTCACACAGGCAACTGAGTTTCATCATGGCTACGGAGACAACTCAATGGGGAAAAAGACCTCTTCAAGAAATGGAGCTCAATTGCATAGCTACATGCAAAAGAATGAACCAGTACCGCTTTCTTCACCATATGCAGAAGCCAACTGAAAGTGTGTCTAACATCTAAACATGAGTCCCAAAACTATTAGATGTTTAGAAGAAAAACCTAGAAATAAATCTTCATGGCTTTGGACAGGCCATGGTTGGCTGGCTGTAACACCAAAGAGCCACAAGCAATAATATCCTACAGTGGACATCACAGGGATTAAAACTCTGTCCTTCAACAGAAAACTTCACAGAATCAGAGGGAAAAAATGCAGGTCTTTTTTTTTTTTTTTTAAATAAAGGACTTATATGTAGACTATATAAGAAATATAAGAACTCTCAGATTTCGATACTAACCTAATGTAAAAGTCAAAAGACAGAAATAGATCTTTCTCCAAAGACATATAAAAACCAGTGAATACATGAAAGCTGTTCCTCATCTTTAGCTGTAAGAAAAACACAAACCAAAATCAGAATGAAATACCATGTCCTTCTCCTATGATGACCACACAGAAAAACAAAAATGTTAGAGGGCTGGGGAGATGGCTCAGAGTAAGATCGCTTGCTGCACCAGCCTGAAGACTTGAGTTCAAATCCCAGAAGCCATGTAAAAAGCCAGATGTGGCCATGCATACCTGTAACCCTGATGCTGAGGAGACGGAAGGATTGCCAAAGTTC
Organism: Onychomys torridus; assembly: GCF_903995425.1. NCBI lineage: Eukaryota > Metazoa > Chordata > Mammalia > Rodentia > Cricetidae > Onychomys > Onychomys torridus. The sequence goes on from NC_050462.1 coordinate 38,913,992, forward strand.
TGGCCGCTAACCTAGTTCCTGGTCAGCTGACAGACCCTGCCTAAAGGAATTAAGGCAGTGATGGAGCAGAACACTCCACATCCTCCTTCATGTTCAGAGAGATGCATGCACCCTCTCCCAAACACACGAACAGGTACACATATATCACACACATACACATGTGAGCGTACACACACACACTTACACAAATATTGGGAAACCAGCATTCTCATAACCACTGTAACAATGTCAAATGCTAACTAAATGCTCAAGAATCTAAAGACGGACTTATTATATAACCCAGCAACTCTACCTAGTGATGTAACCCAAAGAAATGAAAATATGTATCTATACACAAAAATGTTTACCACACGTGTTCAGAGTGGGATTAGTTGTAACAGCCAGAGTAGAATCCACTGTCAATCCACTAATGAACGGATAAATTCAACATGCAATATAGCCACACAAAGGAGTATTAGTAATGAGTGAAGTGAATTACCAATGTATTACTGATACAATGTGGGTGAAATCTGAATGGCATTGTTCAGGAAATAAGTTCAATAGGACCTCATACTGTATGACTTCACTTATAGGAACCGTGCATTATAGGCAAATCTACAAAGACAAATCAATTAGCTAGACAAAATGAGTAGACTATGCCTAGTGGGGTGCAGGCTTGGGGGGTTAGGAAAATGCCCTAACATTGATTGCAGTGAGTTTCACAATTCTTTCACTATACTAAAAGCCACTGGATTATATTCGTTAAGTGGGTAAATTGTAGAGAATTCTTCCACATGAGTACTTAACTTTATTTTACCACTGGTCTTAGTTCCTTGTGTTATTATAAACAAAAGCCACAGGCTGGGCAACTTAGTAAATAGAATAGTGACTTTATTGCTCACAAAGGCGTCTCTTGGAGACACTGAAGAGTAGACCCTCAGCATAGCAATAAAAGACCACGACCATCAGAAGAGTTACATGATTATTACTGTTTGCCTCCCAGTACCTTTAAGAGTTACGTTTAGGGCCAGAGATATAACTCAGTAGTTAAGTACTTGCTTCGAAGGCATGAGTCCTGAGCTGAAGCCCCAGCCCCCACAAAAAAGAAGAAGAAAGAAAAATGCCTCCCATACTATACTGGCAATCTAACAGGAAAACTGTGGAGTGTGTAAAAAATAAAGTGAGGTGCATACATGAACTAAAATACTTTGTTGACAGAAGTTTCTATGGCCTGAGCTATTGAAGGGTGGCAATACATGAATAACATACGCTCCGAGAACTGAAATATAGCAAAATGCAAGACAAAGTGAGCCCAGAGCCAGGTGTACACATCTAGTGAGGACTTGTCATCCCGTGGCAAACTAAACTAAACTAAAAACAAGATAGGGCAAGACAGCAAAAAGCAGATGTGTTTGGGGAGACACATCCAATCCACAGTACCACTTGGCAATAAATATTTAAAAAATCCAATCTGCTGTAAGAGAAAGGTTCCCTACAATGGGATATATTTTAAAACTTACTCCCAACTAGAAAAGGCATAACCAAGAAAAGTCCCAAGTAGGCCAAGTCCCAGGAGCAGGGATGGAGTGAGTGATGGCCTTGTAAATGACCCACATAGCATCTGAGGTAAACATAGCACCCTTGAATGTGTGAATATCACCAGGTACAATCAGTCCTCCTTTGCGACAGCTTCGGTGTGCCGGCCAAGGTGACCCACCATCATCACACGGCATTATCACAAAACCTACAACATCCCTAAAACGGGAGAGTCTTTCCCCATGATCTCCATCCAGTGTCAACTGTTCTCATGACGACAGAGGATGACAGCATCATGGTTTGCTTTGATCGGGTGAATTTAAAATATCTGCTTTTAAATTCAGCTTTAAAAATACAAGTAAAAATCTTATTTGGGGGGCAAATGCCCAAAATTGAAATCCCAGTTTACAGCCATCATCTCATGGCTTGTAACATTGAAGCTAAAATATTCACTTGGTCTTGAAAGGAAAAAGAATTATGTTGAATGATAGGAAGTAAAATTCTTTCTATTCAGCGGTTTTCATTGGTGATGTTGCACGTTCGAACACCGTCGGTCTCGGTTGGTCTTGTGATGTTGCCCAGGCTGACCTGGGACTCAAGAGTCTCCTTTGCTAGCTTCATGACTGCTGGGATTACCGCTGTGACCCACCACATCCAACTTAATCCTTTCTTGATTGTCAGTGGGTTTGAAAAGTTGTCTAGGAGCTAGTTTATTTAGCCTCAAATTCTGAAATACAGAAGATACTTGTGGAGATGGTTGTTCAACCTGTTTGAAAAGAAAAATAAAGTTAATTTTATAAAAAAAATATACCTTGCCTACCATGGACACTTCCATTTTCCCCTCAATGCTGCTGGAGAAGAAATAAAGCATGCCTCACAATCCTTGAAGGCTTGAGCAACCCACCAATGGGCTATCTGTTTCTGCCCCCTATAGCATCCCCTGTACCTAAGGGCCTGACATGGAGAAGTAAATGTGTGTTGCCTAAATCAAGGCACCTGACTTCTAAAAGCAAGGGAGGGCTTACTATATAATTTGGGAGCAAGGCACAGAGTTACAATGAAGGATCCCTGTGCAAACATTAAGAACTTCAAGATGAAAAGGAGTCCCTAAGCACACAGTCCTGTACAACTGCCAGGTTGCATACCCATGAAGAGAGCTCTTGTGTGGCACATGAAGCATGGCAGTGCCAGGATCACACTCTTCCTGCTTCTCACGATGCCCAAGCAACAGCCACAAGGCCAGTGTGGCCCTCAATTTTTAACATTGTAGGAAAAGGGAAAAGAAATAGAACTCATCTCCATGATGCTATTATCTATACATTTTAGAAATTGGCCGTGGCTCATCAACCACTTCTACTAACTTGCCCAAACTTTTGGAACCTGGATTTATTCTAGACATCCCTACAAAGGCATGATTTAGTGAAATATTTAAGCCAGTGAACTCTGATATGTGGATTATGCTCTGCGAGGTGGGTGGACCTCATCATCCAGTCATCTGAAAGCCTTAACAGGAAAAAGAACTTTGTTCCCCGAAGAAGGTCGGTAGCTACCCACTTTCAAGACTCACGCTACAGCATCGTCTACATTTGAGTCTACAAATCTCCCACTTGCAGGTCTCTGCAATCACTTGAGCAGGTTCCTTCCAATGAAGTCTACTTGGACAGACACACAGATCAACAGACAGACCATGCATATGACTGTTTCCCAGGGAACTTGAACTAATACAGGGGCTGACCTTCCCTCAGCCATTATTACGACTGTCTTAGCTAGCTTGCTTTTTATATTACGATGTACATTTTATAGAAACCTATTTTCTGGAAATAATTGTTTTATCTGGTAAATTTAGCAGTGTTCGCTCAGATATCTGTATCAAAAAGTACAACTGTATTTTCCATTTTCTACTTTCGAAGCAGGCAAGATATCAGGTCAACATGTCCCTTTGGGAATTTTTTTTAAAACCCCAAAGCTGTTGATGTACCCTAGTACCATATTGACCATAATGACATTGGGCCAATCAGGAACCGTATATAATATAATAGTAGTCCCCTAAGGTCAAAACAGAGCTAAAATTTTCCTACTGACTAGTGCAATGCAGTAGCCACAGATTTATGGAATGGGTGATGTACACCTGCTGATATGGAAAGCATATAACACTAGACAATGACTAAGCTTCCCGTTATTATTTTTAATTTAGAGCCACGGTTCTCAACCTGTGGGTCATGACCTCTTTGTGGGTTGATTTTCACAGAGGTTGCCTAAGACCATCGGCAAGTACAGATATTTACATTACAATTCATAACAATAACAAAAATACAGTTAATGAAGTAGCAATGAAAATAATTTTATGGTGTGTGGGGGGGGGTCACGACATAAGCGTTAGGAAGACTGAGAACCACTGATGTTGAGCATGATCCACTTACACTTTTTCACCCCGTCAAAGAGCATATGAGGCACCCTCACACAACTCAGACTTGCTGTGTCTCCTACTGCACTAAGAGGCCACCAGAACCATAGCTATGCTAGTGTGAGCACACACCAAGGATAGTGGCATGACAACTGAACAGCTGCCTAAGGAGGCATTTCTCAAAGCTTATCCTTGTAGTTCAGCCATGTACGTCTTCATGGGTAGAAGCTGGTATGGCTTGTAGGTAGAAATGTGAATTTGAAGGAAGGGCATATGGACAGCCCTTGTCATTGGATTTTTCTTTCAAAAATGGTATATTCATCTAGGGTTAGAAGAATATAGACGTCTCTAATTTACCAGTGCTAACATTCTGAATTCTGTTTCCTTGGTTCCAGGGATTCCCATAGACGCTATATACTTTTGGCAAAGCCTGTGAGAAAGAACATCATCCCCTTCCACGAACGGACTTTGGGCTGATGTCATCAGGCAAGGACGTGAGCCAGCACACGACAGTCCCCAATTTCACTCTTATGTCCACAGATCTGCAATCCTGGCCCTGTCAAAATAGGAAAGCTCCAGCAGACTCGGGACTGGAGCTGAGTAACACTGCCATTTTCTCTTGGTACACGAAATCATAACCCTCACCTGATGTTGGTGAGAAGAAATATAACTCAAGAAAAAAAATCTTTTGAAGGCTCTTTCTTTAGAATTGTCCCTTTACTGCTCTGGTCAAAAGCCTCACTTCAAGGCCTTTGCAAGGTTACTTTCAGGGGGCAAAGGTGTCAACACTAAAATGGAAACGTCATATCTGCACCGGGGTGTAGAAGGAGGCTTACAATGACCATGGATTCTTCTATTGCCATGGAAGAAAAAGGATGGTCCATTTCCCCACAAAACATGACACTAATACTAATTCTGATTAATGATACCTGACTCGACCCTATGCCCAGGCCAAACACATGTGTGCCAGTCTTGACCCAACCCTAGCTGTACCTCACTCATCTTCAGGACCCATCGGCTCAGCTCCTTAGCATCTCTCCTCCTTCCCTGTTGTAAGCACCTGACTTTTAGACCAATCACAATACCCAGGGTTCCTTTATGCTAGGAACTTATAGTTTCTCCCTACTCACCATCTATTACACAGAGGTCAAGGGCACCTCCTTGAATGTCAATTCGCAAGCACTTACAATGTTCCTAGGGATCTCCACTCCAATCAGAATGGACAGTCTCTTCAGAAGACACTCTGTCCATCTGTCCTGACTACCCTGTGTCTGCAGCCCTACCTCTCAACGGCATACCGAGCTCTCCCAGTCATCTGCCATCACCTCACAGTTGAACACCTCACAGTTGAACTCTTTGACAGGTAGACTCTTCAGAGACCCTGTTACATGCCCTGTACCTTCTTCAGGCAGTGGTCATGAGAATCACCCTTTAGAACCTGGGCAGGTGCATCAGCACTTGCTCCTCTGAACTCGGCTCAACTGAACCCCACCTAGCAAATCTATAGCAGGTATATTAATCAATCAACCAGTAAGCTTCTCTTGAAACCATATGTAGAAGTAAGTTAAAAATCCCTCATCTCTAAGCAGAGCAACTATTACTGCCTGCCGGAGGAAGACGTGTGATGTCCTCACACAAGGTCATCTTATGTCTCTTTCATCTCAGTAAATGACTTTGCTCTTGCCCGAACTGTTTCAAGCCAGAAGGCAGGGAATCATTCGGGATTATCCCCTTTTGCCTTCTCCCATCTAGTTACCCTGTTGACTGCTCCATCTCCAAAAAAGATGAGAAAAAAAAAAATTGATTTCCTTAGTGAATTGGTGAATAACTAGATTGGTGAATAAATAGATTGACAGAAGCCAAAAGGTGACAGTGAGAAACCCCAGGGTGCTGGGAGAGAGCTAGTCTAGACGGAGAAGCCTCAGGAGCCCACTTACGGCACAGTGGAACTGAGAGAGCAGCCAAGAGAATGGAGTGTATGAGAAGGATGGTGAGCAGGCAATGGGAATAACCACATTCATCCCCCAGTGATGGGTGAGGAAAGAGCTAGCACCAAGTGGACACAGAAGAGCAACTTTGGAAGAGGTGAGCCATCAGGCCCTCTTGAGGTCCTGACAGCACAGTGATACCCTGACAGAAATAGACGGTCCTGTCCAGGCCCATTGCAGATGGCAAGATTCAAAGGAAACTGAACGCAGGGGAACACCGCTCCTACCATACGGAATTTACTGGGGCTTTCCTCATTACGTGGGAAGCCACCGCCCGTTCTTTTGGACGCTCTAGACTGTGCTGGCTCCTCATCGGTATCCATGTCATTCGAAGACGTTGACAGCCATCCTTCATCAGAGGTGAACTTCTCCTTGGTGGCTGGAGATGCCTCCCCGCCAGAGCTGTCTGGGGTTCTATAGAGGGGTGACGCTGGAGGCTGTGTGCTGGGTATTCCTCCAAGTTGCGGGCTGGAAGGCTGGGATGGAAAGTCTGCTGGAGACGCCCAGGCACTGGAGAGCTGCTTCTGGAGGAAGTGCTTCAGGCGCGTCTTCCGGGGGAAACTGCGCTTCCTGATGGCGCTCCTGAGCTCAGACTCTTCCGCGATGATGTACACTTTGGAGCGACCCCGGGTCACGGCAGTGTAGACATGCTGCCAGTGCTGGCGGCCCGCCTTCCCCACTACATAGGCGACTGTGTTCTCCTCGGACCCCTGGGAGGTGAAAACAGTGGGAAGATTCAGCACAGCCAGTCAGCAGGGGGGGCTCAGGCAGGAGGCGGGGAAGATGGCTCCCTGGGTGAAAGTGCTTGAATAACCAGACCCCTGATAAAAGCCTGAAGTACAGCTCAAGCCTCACTAGCTAAGCCTGGCAGACACACGAGGAAAAACAAGGAGACTTCACCTCAAACCAATGGAGAACAACGGCTCAAGGCTGCTCTGACCTCCACACAGGCACATCTGCATTCATACACATAAATATGCACATGCACACAAGCAGACACACAAGACTAAGAGAGGAGAGAAGGCCACGTGGCACTCTCATGTCCTCATGTCCTTCCACCTGGCCAGCGGGTCTGCATCCATCCTCATCCTACAGAATCCATACTATTCATTATCTCAGAACTCACATTTGCTAAGTACGTTACCAACATGAGGTTCCACGGGGTCACAGCTGGCTTCTGGTGACCAAAACAAACTCTAACGGCTACACAGAGTGCTACAATTTCCCTAACCAAGGATTTGAAATGACTGTGCAAACCAAGGCGGGTTAGGTATGTGTTACACTAAAGTCCCAAATAACGGCAAAGAAAAAGAAATACACAAAATAACCGAAGAATATGTAAATATGTATAGACACCATGTATGCTTATATCAAAGGCATATTAAACACACACACACACACACACACACACACACACATACACAAACATATTTCTGGCTGGGTGTTGGTGGTGCACACCTTTAATCCCAGCACTCGGGAGGCAGAGCCAGGCGGATCTCTGTGTGTTCAAGGCCATCCTTGGCTACCAAGTGAGTTCCAGGAAAGGTGCGAAGCAACACAGAGAAACCCTGTCTCAAAAAAAAAAAAAAATCATATTTCTGGAAAGTATTGAAATTTTATTTAGCGTGTCTCTAAATGGCTGTCCTGTGGATTTTCTTTTACTCCTGTATTTTGTCACAGTTACATCATTTATTTCATCAATGTAAGGAAAAGAGAACAACGACCCTCGGTTTTTAAGTTCAGCAAACCAAGAAGGACATGAGAAGAGAAACTCCCAATGTCTCTATCCAAGCACCAGAAAGCAATTCATGTTTGGTGTTCAGTCTGGACACTTTGATAGTGGCACACACTAACCGACCGATGACGGAGCGTGTGAACCGCTCTCCACACCTGTCCTGCCAAAATATGGGCTACCAGGAGACGGCTGACCAATGGTGCCGTAGAGAAGAGAGCCTAGTGCAAAGCAGCTCTCCACAGGAGCTCGCCCATCTCCTCAGCCTGTAAGAGAAACGAACTTAAACGGTGCTCGATTACATAAACTTTACCTGCACCTTAGATGGACACCACCTCTTCCCCTCCGACTTTACATCATGTATGTATTCCTACATATGTAAACGTCTACCTCCTCTTACCTAATTCTCAAACACCAATGCCATCAAGGGAACAAAGAACAAAAAGAGTCCTACAGGTGTCCTGTGCACACCTGACCTCGTGCATCCTCCGCACAGCAGCCGCAGTGGGGTTTGTGCAACAGCCCCTCCCGTGGGTCCTGAGCCTCCAAGGGCTCCCGAGGTCCTTCAAGGGCCATACACGCCCTGAGCCCTCCCCCTTCTCATGTCTTTTTCTTTATTATCCCCACTGCACCCTGCACAAGGCACTGGCTCTGTGCTCTCCACCTAGCTGCTCTCCTTTCAATGCTCTACCACAGGCTGGTGCGCTACAGGAAGGCGGATCGCCCCCACTAGACCCCACTTCTGTCTTGAGTGCTTTACTAAATGACTGATGGTGACAAATGTCTCCTGCCGGTCAGGCGAGCACCGGCTGACCCTGTTCCGTGCCCTGAGATGGCACCTACCTACCTACCTCAGGAAGCAGGACACAACCGTCTCTCTTAACTCAGTCATCTGCTTCCTGAAGTATTTCTCAGAGTCATCAGACCCATCAAAATTCTTAAATACTATCTACTTAACTCAACAGACTTCCATTCTCTTGATTATTCTACAGTTCGACTACTTATGTGAATGGCCAGAAGCCTCTGGTTCCCATTTTCCAAAGAACAAGAAGCAAAGTCCTTATGGTGGTCTATAACAAGCCGTCCAAAGTACAGACAAAACAAGTCACGTGTGCAACTGAAATTGTCCTGACAGTCACGTTAAAAAAAGGAAACTTTTAATAGCCTATTTGGTTTTATATAACATATCCAAAATGTTAATCATGTTTACATGTAAGCAACAAAAAATGATCCATGACCATCTATTCTTTTTTTTAAAACGTGTTCTCTTTTAAAAGATTTCTTTTTTATTTGTGTGTGTGTGTGGTGGCGGGGGGGCGGGGGTGGGGAGTCCACATGAGTGCAGGTACCCATGGAGGACACAGGCATGCAGTTTCCCTGGGTTGGGAGATGTAGACAGTTGTGAGTTGCTCAGTGTAGGTGCTGGGAATCAACCCCAACTTCTGCAGGAACAGTGCATTCTCAACCTCAACTATGAAGTCACGGCTCCCAGCCTCAGACATTCTCCTTTTAAAACTAAGCCTTTGAGAGCCTGTGATAATTATCTCTCTAAGCACAAGTCAATCTGAATAGTAAATCCTCATCAGAACCATTAACTTTCGTTTGAGATGTGTTGAGTTTCGCTGACGAAACAGAAGAGTCACACACTCAAGCTGTTCCAATCATACTTAAGAGGTTATCCATACTTAAGAGGTGTGTCTGTCTGTGTGAACCAGAATAACCCATATATCAAATACAAGACAGAAGTCACTCTGAGCAAGGTGGGGTGTATGCCTGGAAATACTCACTATAAAATTTAAGTTGGGTAGGCATGTTCAAGAACTCCAGCAATAAAATAATATTTTATTTAAATATTTGAAGAATAAAAAATAACGCACAAAAGATCTGTAATAAATAAAATGTCGAAGTTTAAAGACCTTAGTACAGTCCATGTCAAGCCACGCTGGAGAGTGAGGCTGGGGGGGAGCAGGGGGTACGAGTGCCCTGGTAATGTCAGAGTTCCTCAAAATGGAGGGGCACCAAAGAGAACAGAAGGCTCATGTCAGCCGGGCATCTCCTGTGCTTTCGTGCAGAGGCAAAGGTAACAGGAAGGAAGCTCGACAACCTGTCACGTACATGCCCTACGTTGGAAGAAAGCAGCTTGCAGGAAACAAAGCAAAATGTCAAGGGAGAGACTAGGACCGCACTGTGCTGTGGGATGTTCTGTATGTCAAATGTGTTGCTCTGATGGGTTAAAATAATGGAAAAAACTAAAATTAGTAACAGCAAAAGAGATTAAAAGAAAAAAAACAATGTGAGGTGCGTCATGCTGTGAGGTGCATCATGCTGTGGCGGGTGCTGGAGTCAACCCTGACTGCCAACCTGATGAGATCATGAGTCACCTAGAAGACGTATCCCTGGACGCTTCTGTGAGGGAGTTTCTAGACTGCCTTCATTGATGTGGGAAGACCCTCTCTAATTATGGCGGCATTCATTCGTTGCGCTGGGTCCCAGAGTGAATAAAAAGGAGACAGAGAGCTGAGTAGCCAGCATTCATCCCTCTCTGCTTCCTGACTACGGATGCAATGTGACCAGCTGCCTCAAGCTCCTGCCTGCCATAGCCGCCTACCCCGCCGCCGCGAGGGCCCATACCCGCAAACCATAAGCCCAAAGAAACTCTTCCCTGCAACCATGGTTACCGAGCATTCTGCCACACGGATGATAAACTTGCGGATACAACCCAGGTATCCAAATCACTTTGTAAACTACCGCTCCTACCTGAAAAGTATGAATGGTCCTTGCCCAGGCGTGTTTTATCTGACAGTGTGTCATCAGTTTGCGGAAGTCCACGGTCACTTCCAAGCCAGCCTCGTTATTGATGGTCAGAAGTCTTTTTCTTTTGAAAGTGATATCAGTTACATCCTGGGACCAAGACAAAGCATGCATGTGAGAAAGATGGTCTGTCTTGGGGTGCAATATAAGATACAAGCATATATATATATATATATATATATATATATATATATATATATATAAATCTATAATATCAAATTAAGAATTTTGCTTGGGGGCTGAAATTGTAGTTGCAGAGCATGTGAACAGGACATGTGAGGCTCTGGGTCCCACTTCCAGAATGAAGCAATGATAACAACAAAGAACTTGAAAAGGCTTAAAAATCCAGACCTCCTCGAATGCCTTCCCATTTCAGTATTTCAATGAGCAGAAATAGAAAGTTCCGGTCCTTGGAACTTCACACACACTTTCTCTCCCAGGATGGGAGGAGGTCTAGAGAAGAACAGGCACAATTCCTGAAGTTTCTCCGCTGAAGCTACAAGTAAGGATGGCTGTGCCTTGCCTTGTCCTTTGTTATTCAAACTTCCAGCTTACTACCAAGAAGTTTCCTTTCTGTATCTTTCATAAAGAAGAAAAAGTAATGCTTTCCAGCTCAACTATTCCCAATTATTCCACTGCATTCTGATATTAATCCAGACAAGACATTGCTTTAAAACAACAACAACAAAAAAAAAAACCTACAAACCAATATTCATCGCAAAGGATATATAAAAATTTCTAATGAGGAAAAACACTGAACAAGAATATCATCTCTAATGTGATGAAATTTACGGCTTTTAAAAAATTCTCTAGCTGGCAAACATTATTTCCTGTTATGAAACTTACCCCTGTTATGAAAAATATTTCCCCATTGCACAGTCGAATGCTTCTTTCAAAATCCTGCTTGATTTCAAAATCAGAAGGGGTAGTAGCATCAGAGGGGACACTATCAAAGCCTTTCCCGTTGGCTTCCTGGTCATTGTCTGGGAGTAAATCTGAGAGGTATGCATTCCGGGTACAACAGATTTTATCACCAACTGCAAAGACGAGTTTCTTCTCGTGGTCTCTGTATTAGGAAGTGATCACACATCATCAAAACCTGGAAACTGCCCACTTTGTTTTATTTAGCTATGCGGTCCACTCGGAGCTGATAGGAAATAATGTGCATATGTCTCTCCGTCACTTTCATTCTCCAAAGGTCAAAACGTCACGCTGTCCTGTCACCTGTTTACGTTACGCTCACCCTCTTGTCACCGCAAACCCTCCTGACATGACCCAGTTCAACTCCCTTGCATTAGGAATGTCGGTGTGACTGCTCTGGTCCATCCGTTTTCTAAACCAAAAGCCTTCTTTATTCTTTTCATGCAAATTCACCCTCTCTCCACATTCTGCAATTTCAGGTCTTCGAGAGCGTTCTCACACTTGCATTTTTAATAGTCATATTTAATAGTCACGCTGTTCTGTGAGACCACTAGCCACAAGCGGTGGCTTGGGCCAGTCACTGAAGACGCACTATAGGTTTCTTCATTCTGCGCTGACTCAACCCTTTAGGGACTTCTGGGTAAGCAGTTTCGTTTACAAAAATGGAGAGATAAAATTACCTAACAAGAGTATTGTTACTAGGACACAATGAATGGGTCCAACCAAGGGCGTTTTGAATCCACTGTTGGGCTACCCAACACAGATTTTTTTGTAACAGGAGTTCCTATATTTTACACACCCCCAGTGATGAGCCTGTGCTGGCAAACACAAGAAATATGAATTAACTTTTCTTATGGGCAAGCACGGTGGCTCAGCTACATTCCTTTCCTCTAGCCATTCACAAAAGTGTTCTCTGCACATCGCCTGTTGCTCAGGCTCCAGGAACTACCACATCGCATTAGAAATTCTCTGTATATTCTCCATGTGATCTTGACGCTGGAGGCTGCCGACCTGGGCACCACAGAAAAATGATGGTTCCTTATTTTTCATCTTATTCTACTCACTGTCCAAGTCAACTCCTAATGACATAGAAACCGTCTAATGGGAGGAAAGTGCATGACTTCTGAGTATGAGGCCCTACGTGACAAATAGCCACATAAATGCAAGAACAGTCAACCAAGGCAGGACTGTCCCCTAGCATCAGTCAGGAGGGTACTCACTTGATGAGATGGCCTGTGTAGTACTTAGAGCAGCAGTCATTGATGAGGTCACAGTCTTGCCTGAAACACGTGAAAGTCAGAGTCACTTCAGTAACACAGGTTACACACGGCCTTATGTTTATCAACAATTATAAGGCTGGGTGGTGGTGGTACACGCCTTTAATCCCAGCACTCGGGAGGCAGAGGCAGGTGGATCTCTGTGAGTTCGAAGCCAGCCTGGTCTACCAAGTAAGTTCCAGGAAAGGCACAAAGCTACACAGAGAAACCCTGTCTCAAAAAGCCCAAAAAAAAAAAAAAACCAAACCAAAAAAAACCAAACCAAAAAAATCCAATTATATACTGGACCACTGGATTTTTTAAATTATTGTTGTCATAAAACTGGGAATTGAACTGAGGGTTCTGTACTTATTAGCACTCACACCCCCTGCTGCTAAAGTAGATCCTGTAAGATGTTTCTAGGATTTTCTCTAGGAAAAGGTATTTTGTTTTTTTGGGTGTTTTGCTTTTTTTTTTTTTTTTTGCTTCATTTTTGTTTTATTGAGACAAGGTTTCTCTGTATAGTCCTGGCCATCCTGAAACTCGCTCTGTAGACCAGCCTGGCCTCGAACTCAGAGAGCCACCTACCTCAGCCTCCCCAGTGCTGAGGTTAAAGGCGGGTGCCACCGCACCCAGCAGGAAAAAGGTGTTTTATAATTTTTACCTTCACATAAAGTTTTGTTCCACTCACACTTCCTGTGAGATTATACATACGCAGGATAGAAAACCACCCTGTTTAGAATGCCTTCTGACATGTCTAATGAAAAGATACTTCACAACCAGAATGAGAATTAATGAGAAATTACAAGTTTCTCCCCCTAAATACAATGGACATTAAAAAGTTGTGAAGTTTAGAAGTTGGGTAAAGTATATTAACACAGTATAAATGTTTTACCTTCTAAATGCAATAAATTGTGACGTTTTTGCACTTTTAAAGTCCTTTCCTTGAAGCAACGTTTGAACTGCAGAATATAAATCTGGCAAAGAGAAAAAGGTTAACACAGAAAAATTGCCAAATTGTAATGCTACTTCCATGGGAAAATTAGCCAGCGGCTCCTACTAATCAGTCCACATAAAACATCTCACCACATGAAATACAAGGTCACCATGGGAACATACATCTACGTCATCCTCAAGATGGGCCATGGCAGTGAAAAGAACATGAGAAAGGCGTAAGCCCCTGAGGTACTAGTGGGAGTCAGTTGGCACTTGAAAGCTATAGGCTTAAATGGTACATCATATAATCATAACGTATTACCACACTCAGAGCTGAGTCTTAGCTGGTGTATACCAGCTTATACACTCAGATAGTCCTTCATTGGCTCAAAAGTGGCCACTGGCCTACCACGACATTTGCTCCATGTTTACCTCAACTTTCTCTCCCCCGCCCCTGCCCAGCCCCCCCACAATTCAGCCACGAAAACCTAAGCCCCGGCAGCAGGAAGAATCTTAATGCCTCGTCAGCTGTTAAGTAGTGAGGTCACTGACTACATTCATCTACGAGTGTGAAAATAAGGCTCGCGGAAGTCATTTCCCCAATGGGGCGGGTGGCTGGCCATCTTCATCGCTCAGGGGACGGACGATGATGTCATCCACTTGTAACTCTTTCACACTGTCCCACTGATAAGCAGGTCTCCTCCAGTCACGCAGCAATTGTACAAAAAGCATTTAACACGTCTCACATGGAAGCGAAAATTGGAGTAGTGGGCGCGGGATGACGTCTGTAGAGTGTTTGCCTAGCATGCACAGGCACTGGCGTCAAGCCTTCTTATCACATGGTGGCTGGTCCATACCTGAACCCCAGCAAAAGACCAGAAGTTCAAGGATATATGTTGAGTTTGGGACTAGCCTGGTCTGTATGAGACCCTATCTATCAAGAACAACTAAAAAATGAAACCAAATCTGGGGTAGTGAGCTGGGCACAGTGGCACATGCCTGTTATGTTAGCACTGGGGATAAGGAGTTCAAAGTCAGCCTCAGCTCTACAGCAAATTCAACGGCTGCCTAGGCTATATGAGACCCTGCCTCAAGGAGGGAGGAGGGCGGGGGATAGGCACATTGCAGGATTTTCTGTATCATCTAGTAGCAGATGAATCATGGGGTACTATGGTGCTCTGCTCTAGAAAGAAAAAGTCAGCTGCTCAGAGTCCTTCATTTCTTCAATGAAGAGATGATACTCTCCAGAAAATAGCTGACCTCACATCGCACCCAGTCATCCCTGGCTTGCTAGAGCAGAAACTTCCAAAGGTCTCCCATTCTGTACCTCATTTTCCTCTCTGTCTATCGGATCCATATGCACTGTGCATTTTACTGATTTTAAAATACAGATTTTAGCCTTTCTGAAATCCTAGCCCAGTTATGGATCCCGTCTTGGGTCTCTGCACTTTGTAGCAATGGGTACAATTTACTCAATAACTTATTAATGAGAAAGTGCTATTTGCCTCTCCAAGGAATATTTACCCAATTTTCTGAAGGAAGAGACTAATTTTCCAGCCAAAGTTTTTAATTAAAACGGCCAATCGGCTAAGCTCCGCTAGCACTCTGAAATGGACAACTTCTTTTCCTTTTAAAAGAACATTCTTCCGAGCTGGGCATGACAGCACAGGCCTGTAATCCCAGGACTGTGTGGGTGGAGACAGGAGAATTTGGAGTTCAAAGTTACACTGGACTACATACAGAAGACGCTGGGGCACTCAAACAAAAGTACATTCTCTTTAATACATAGAACAGGTACCAAGATTTTAAAAAATGCTTGGGCCCAGGCAGTGGTGGTGCACACCTTTAACCCCAGCACTCAGGAGGCAGAGCCAGGTGGATCTCTGTAAGTTCAAGGCCAGCCTGGTCTACAGAGTGCCAGGTCAGGCACCAAAAACTACACAGAGAAACCCTGTCTCAAAAAATAAATAAATAAATAAATAAATAAATAAATAAATAAATAAATAACTTGAGATATGCTATACAGAGTCACAAAGAAAGCAAGCTATGAAGAGCCTGCACCTGCTCTTCTCGTTTGCAATAGTACCAAAACATTAACTAAGCTGTTATTAGCTATCATATTTAATTAAAACTAGCTCACAAAATACTGCACTTCATGATCCAACTTATACAAAACGAACATGAATGATGGGCTTGGATATGCACACAACGGAGGACAGACTTGGATGCTTTTGAAGCTGCCTGTCAACTCCATTTCCCATGCCCGCGGAGGTGGCCGAGTGCCAAGGGTGTGTCTTTGAGAACTGTGTCAACTACAATTGTTTCTCAGAAGAATCACTGAAATCCTTACTCATCCAGCTGAGTAAACCCTTATGCTAGTCTTAAAGTTTGCTAAGTCTGTTTTTAACCTAAATCAAGAACAAAAGAACCTCAGCACTGTTCTGTTTTTCATCTCTGCTGCTGCAATAAGACACCAGAAGCAACTCTGGGGAAGAAGTAATGTACCTGGCTTATGGGGCACGTTCCATCACTGAAGGATTTCAGAGCAGGAAGCCAAGCATCTTGAAGCAGACACCATGGAGGCATCCAGCTTGCTGACTTACTTGGTTCTTGCTTAGCTAGTTTTCTTACATAGCCCAGGGCTACCAACATAGGGATTGTGCCACCCACAATGGACACAGTGGGCTAGGCTCTCCCACAACAAGACAAACCCCCACAGACAGGCCCACATGCCAATTGATCTGGGCAACCTCTCAGTCGAAATTCCCTTCTCAGAGATTCTGATCTGTGTCAAGTTAACAAAACCAACCAAGACAACTATACTCAAATAAAATTGTTTGCCACAACCAATTTAATGGTATTTATTAGTACTTATGTAGTGATTCTTAGTATAGGCACCTCTGTAGCTCCACGGGCACCAAATAACATGATTGTTATTTCATATATGTTGAAGTGACTTGGGTCATGGGCTTAAGAGAGAAGACTCCGGATCCCATGCTCTTTCTCTACCTTGACAAGTTGACACTTTAATACCCAAAATTACATGTTTATCTCTTTAACGGTAACTGTAGTTTCACAAATGCACTCAAAGAAAATAAAAGGAAATTTTCATTCAATAAAATTTACTTTCTCCTGAAGAGACTTGGATTGCCAAAACTCTGTACACAAAATCATCTCCAGCCACTTACTGACTCTTCAAGTATTTTCATGAGAGTTCTTACACTGTGTCAAGAACTTCCTCACAAACTTCTAGAGCAGCGGTTTTCAACCTGTGGGTCACAACCCCCTTGGGGTCCCACTGACCCTTTCACAAGGCTCACTTAAGACCATCAGAGAACACAGATATTGACATTACAATTCATAACAGCAGCATAATGACAGTTATGAAGTAGCAACAGAAATAATTTTATGGTTGGGGGTCACCGCGACATGAGGCACTGTATCAAAAGGTCACAGCATTAGGAAGGGTGAGGACCCCTGCCCTAGACTCCTCTGCTTTTGACGATCCTTAAGTTGATTTATTTCCAGTACTCCATTTTTCACTAGCAATACTTACTTTTAGTATCCAACAATATACAGCTAGTCATTGAATAACAACATTACAAAACAGAAATACTTACATGCAAGCCCACATCAACACTTACTAGCTCGGTGTTCATCTTTAGGTGACTGAGAACTGCCATCCTCTTCAGGAAGTCTGACAAAAATAAATGTCTTATCTTGAATGGAGATGGGTAGCGTGGGATTAGCAGAGATATTTAGTTCTTCATCAAATTCTGGAAACTGGCGCCTAGAGATTCTTAAATAAAGACATACATGTTATATATGTGTCATGTTATATATATTATATATGAGCATTACCACCCACAAATGTGTCATTGTATATGAAGCAATCTAGTGCCTTTACAATAATTCATACCTGTTAGTGGAGGAGAGGAAGAGGGCCTCGCAGGTATATACAGCAGCCAATTCATTTTATAATAGACTACAAACACTGTGAGATTTCAGCATTAAATTTAGCAATCACTTCCCCCACTACAAGCCAACTAAAAGAATGAGAAAAGAAATGACCATACAACGGACCATACACCATGCTGAGAACCAGATCACCACACAGCATGAGAAGCAGGTCTCAGCCTCACTTCCCAGGTGAGCAATGGGAGATAGAGTCAAGTTTACTGGGTTCCCAGGGCCACAGACGCAGAACTCGGGGGCCTGAGATGCAAGTCTGCGCCCAGTGGCTCCCATATCGCCTTCTCTGTAAGTTACTTTGTGCTAAATGAAGTCCTTTCCATGTTAAACCACATGCTTGTCCTCTGTTTGGTGTTCT
This sequence comes from Onychomys torridus, assembly GCF_903995425.1. Classification (NCBI taxonomy): domain Eukaryota; kingdom Metazoa; phylum Chordata; class Mammalia; order Rodentia; family Cricetidae; genus Onychomys; species Onychomys torridus. Next base: position 38,931,885 of record NC_050462.1, read on the forward strand.
GTGTACTGTGTAGTGTGTGTGTGTGTGTGTGTGTGTGTGTGTGTGTGTGTATGTATGTGTGTGAAGTATGTGTGAGTGTGTGTTAGTGTGAGTGCTCCCATTTTCCCAGCTGAGCCAGGCACCCATCTCTGCCTGCTTGTTCTGTCTCTTGATCTTTCTAGCATGGATTTTCCAGCCAATCATATGAGAAAACATGGCAAAGGGTGGGTGCCTCGTGATAACAGAGCCTCTTCTGAGTTTCCTGACTGAGTCTAACAGGCTTAACAGAGGTGTCGGGGTGAGAGTACCCTTCTAGGCTACCTTCAGCCACCCCCTCAGTAAGCACAGAGAGGAAATGATGGAGAAGGAATGGGCTGCTCTTGTTGGCCACATCTCAGGTTGAGTTGGGAAGTTTCCAGCAGTCAACGTGGATTTCCTGTTTGGCTTGTGACCCAGGACATGTGACACATGTCCCCTGGTGTGTCACAGAGATCCTTCAGTCAGTAATACTGGAGGACAGCGATGAACTAAAGATGATGGTGGAGCATCAGCTTAAATAAAAGGTCGCTGAATGCGTTGCTAAGAAGAACACCCAAGTTTTAGATAAAGTCAAATTCTAATTGAATTTTGTTTCCTCCAGGTTTGACAGACTTAAAAAGGATCTATCAAAACTCAGATAGCCTTTGGATAGAAGCAGAAAAGTTATAGGAAAAGAATACTAATATCCAACTCAATTACTCTTGGTGTTTTGACAGAAATCCACATCAACTAGCCCATCCCTACCGATTCCTCCTGTTCTATCTGGGTAGACAGGGGCATACAAAAGTATGTTTGATATGTTCAAGGTTCTGGTGACATATAACCAAGCAAATATACAAATGGCAAAAACAGAATTCATAAAATAGCAAAAATTAAAGATAAAATTTGATCCCATGGACGAAACCATCTCTCAGTAGTCTATGATCCCACTACACCTACAGATTTTAATATATTCTTCAAAGTCCCAAAACAGTGATAATCCTAACTCTCCAACACACTGAATATGGAAAAACCAAACATCTGAGCCCTGAGAGGAACCCCAAAGGCTTAATAAAAACACTGGGGAAGAGAACTCTCTTCCGCTGAGGAGCAGATGCCTAGGGGCTGCCAGCACTCATCTCAAGAGTAAAACCCTACATGTACTTTTTTTTTTTTTTTTGCTTAGGGCTTTTTTTCCCGCAGAAATTACTAGAAATTTCTTTTCCAATTCTTCTTTGAATGTGAGACTCATTTCCAAGTCTCTGTTGCCTTGGGCATAGTCCAGACTCTAAGCTTAACACAGCTTTAATTCCCATACAGCTATCCCTGTGTATTCCCCTTCAGAATCTTCCTATGATTAGTGGATGCCCGAGTCCCTATTTAAAATGGCACAGTAGTTTCATATAACCTACATGCAACTTCTGGTTTATTTCAGATCATCTCTAGATGATCTGATTTATACCTAATGCCATGTGAAGGCCTCATAAATGATCATTACAGAGTAGCACTTAGAAGATAACACAGCAAAGCATCTGTACACATTCAGTGCACATGCAATTTTTTCAAATATTTTAACCTCTTGTTAGCTGTACACGTAGATATGGAACCCACAGATACAAAGAACCAGACGTACGTACGTTTAAAGTCAAGAAATACCTCCATGCCTAAATGTGAACAATAGTCTATGCTGGCCCAGTCATGAAAGATATTAATGTTGGTTCTCTAGCTGTGGCAAGAGGCACATGCTAAGGGGACAGAATGGGTTTACTAAAAGGACATAGAAAATGCATTGTACTAGGTCACTCTGATTCATACATACAAACAAACAAACCCTTAATTCCTAGTACAATAGAGACAAAATACAGGGACTTCATTATACCTTGTGGCGTTGTCCACGATCAGCTGGGACTCTGACCTGTGGTTTGTTTTCAGTTCAATGGCACATCCTCTTGACTTAAGAGTCTCAAAAATATCCTGCAGCATGTTGCCAGGTTCGATACTGGGTAACTGTCTAATATCACCTAAAGGGGTGGGGACATGAAGATTGTATTTACCTAGGATTCTAAAATCTGGGGATTATTTTTATCCTGCCAATTTAGAGACAGAATAATTGTAGACTTCTTGTCACAAAGAAAAAAAAGCCTCTGTGCCAGGTGGTGGTGGCGCACGCCTTTAATCCCAGCACTCGGGAGGCAGAGCCAGGTGGATCTCTGTGAGTCTGAGGGCCAGCCTGGTTTACAAAGCGAGTTCCAGGACAGGCATCAAAACTACACAGAGAAACCCTGTCTCAAAAAACCAGGAAAAAAAGAAAGAAAGAAAGAAAGAAAGAAAGAAAGAAAGAAAGAAAGAAAGAAGGGAGGGAGGGAGGGAGGGAGGGAGGGAGGGAGGAAGAAAGAAAGAAAGAAAGAAAGAAAAACAAGAAAAGCCTCTGATGTCGTTATTTAAAATTATTTAAGAATATTAAATATCCTGGGAGGAGTGAAGAGAAGGAATGGAGGATAGATATTATCAAAATACAATGTATAAAATTCTTAATGAAAACGAATTCTCAATACAAATATTACATGCACAAAATACTAATTTTTTTTAAACCAAATTAAGTTGCATATGACATAAAAATGTGTGTGAAAACACAAAAAGGTGACAAATTTTTAACTGCTCTCCTTCATAACTGTGACCCTGGAAAACCGTTAGGGAACATATACATCAGACTACGTTTAAAAATCAGAACTCAGACATATTGCATGCGCTCACTGATCCACTCTGCCTCACTGTGATACGGGACCTGGGGACGTCACGGCTCAACTGCACAAAACAAGCCTAGGACACATAAAATGGATGAGCTGAATCGATGTGAAAACAGACCAGTTCTAGCTGCCAAATGACAGTGCCTTAGACAACCGATAATCTTAGTGCGACGCAAAAATCAAACTCCAGAGAACAGAAAACTAGATACAGGGTGAGAACCGGGAGAATGCTAAGACTTTAACAGAATCATCTGCCAATCAAATATCCCCAAACACCTAAAATAAATGCTATTTATATACGATCCCATTACAATTAAAGCCCAGAACCGACTGATCACTAAAACCCTACAGAATCTGACTAAACCTCATTAGATTGGGAGGCTGGTGAGGCCTAATTTGAATTATTAGCTTAGAATCATAAAATTACTGTAAAGTGGTCTATAATTCAGACTTTTGATTATTTCCAAATGATCTGTATCCTGATTTATTCTGACTCTGACATTTTTACTATTTTAATAACCATTACTCAAGCAATAAGCAGTAACTTACGGCGGCACCCCCCTTTCCCATTCATCCTAGCCGGCGGATACACCCACCAGGAGACACACCCCCCCCCTCCCCCCCAGGCCAGTGAGGATAACAGGCAGGCTTTGGAATGGGCTGTGAGAATCGCTTCCCACCTCCAGCAAGCCGCAGCCTGGAGTAGCATCCACAACACAGCCCCCACCGTGCTCTGAGTCTGCAGAATGTGCGGATTCTCTCAGTGTTTTAACTCACCCAGGATTATAAGCTTCGAAAGCTTGGCGTGCTCACACAGTAACTTTAAAACTGAACTGAAGATTCCGACAGACACCAAACTCCCTTCGTCCACGACCAGAACTCGAACTGTAGAGAATTTCCACGGCTTGTCTACTATATGTTTCTTCCAAAAATAGAAGCTATAACTGACCTATAAGTAAAGTATACATATTTAAAAAAAAAATCAGGTTAGGAATTAACGAGCACGTGGTTTTAAAAGTAAAGCTTTTGTGACAGGTCAGGGGAAGTATAAAAACATAAGGAAAAGGCAAAAAACGGAAAGAACATACCATATAGAGATGAATGAACAAAAAAGATGAATTTTAAAAAAAACCTATAAAAGGTTCAAATAGTTAAAAAAAAAAAATGGTGTCCCAGTGAGCCTTGGGTTTATTTTAATAAGTAGTTACAATATCACAGTTTCCTTTGCAAAAACAAAAAACAAAAACACTTCTGCCATTGTTCTCGATGGAGAAACCTCTCTATTTCTTTTCACTCTCAATAAACCTCTTGGCTTTCTAAAATACTCCAGTGCTTTTTCTCCTTACTAAGTTTCAAGTATTCCAAACTTCTGACTACCATACTGTAAAATTGCAACAAAACCACTAATAAGAACAATTCAGGCCGGGCGGTGGTGGCGCACGCCTGTAATCCCAGCACTCGGGAGGCAGAGGCAGGTGGATCTCTGTGAGTTCGAGGCCAGCCTGGGCTACAGAGCGAGATCCAGGAAAGGCGTGAAGCTACTCAGAGAAACCCTGTCTTGAAAAACCAAAAAAAAAAAGAACAATTCAGCTAACAACGGTATTTATAATGATTATTTTTAAAATATAGATGATTTAATTAGATAATGGCAAAATACCACCATTAAAGCTCAAACTCCCCACCTTTAGGTTCCTTTCTACTAGTCTATACAATGCACAGACTTCATTCCAATCAGTAAGTCACCCCGAGCCCTCTACACACTATGAACATTCTCCCCAATGCATCTGGAAAGCTTCCCCCCTAAATAAAATGCTCTTTTCCTCCCCTGAGCCTCTAAAGTTGGGAGGACTCTGCTCTCCCAACTCTTTACGCTATTATCCAGTAAAGTACTCATTCTTGCAACCACATCAAATCATTTCCAGTCATTGATAGGTGACTACTGGCCAGACGGAAGAGATAAAGAGATAGCAGAGAACAGAGTGCCGAGCTCCACGGAGCTTTCATTCTACAAGAGAGGATTTTTTTCCCCCATCTCCAGCACTCCAGGGAATGGGGACATGCTTGAAACCAGTCCTCATAAGAAATAAATATGGGCCGGGCGGTGGTGGCGCACGCCTTTAATCCCAGCATGGGAGGCAGAGCCAGGAGGATCTCTGTTGAGTTTGAGGCCAGTCTGGGATACAGAGTGAGTTCCAGGGAAGGCACAAAGCTATAGAGAAACCCTATCTTGAAAAGAAAAAAAAAAAAAGAAAGAAATATGGTATGGGGAATTAAACTACATCGTTAAGCATATACTCTGATGCCACCAACATTTCCTCATGACAAGAATATCCCAATGAAGGACGCAGTCTCCCAGTTTACTTTCAGAGCCTGTGTCCATTCTCACCACAAACTGGGGAAGTTATAGACAGGCTGTCCTGGGAAGGGCTGATCTAAATGATGAGCTACTACAGAATAAGGACCCAGGAGACTTTAACAAGAACAGTAAGCTCTGGTAGCCATGGGAGATAAGCTCGGAGGCGAGTATCGAACCCTGTAGATGAGTATTGGGATACTTCAAAAGCTGATCTGATGACAGAGATGGCCATCAAGTGACAGACGGGGAGGTGGTCTATGCAGCATCGATATCTTGCAAAAAAAAAAGTGAACATCCCCAGCAGGACTGGATGAAGTAAGGCGAGATTAAGTCAACACTGTTCGCAATAGTGTATAGTTTAACTTAAACTGATGTCTAGGTGTGAACAGAGGGAAGAACAGCCAGAAAGGATGTGCCTTCCAGAGCTTGAAACCACCAGGCACCTCCTTCCCAGCTGGATTTCACCCTGATCATGGCTGAGCTCATCCAAACAAGGCTGCAGAGAGAAGCGGAGTGTGCCAGCAACACCCACAGAAGGCCTTAGTCAGTCCACATCCAGGAGGCCGTAGCTTGAAGCACAGCTTAGAGAAAATATCATGAAGGAGGAACTGGCCTGGCCGGATGCATCCAACATGGTGCTTAAACATCTGGGTCCTGTGCTCATCAAACAGGGGACAGTAGGAAAGAGGTTGGACTATATCCCAGCTGCAGTTAACTGAATGAATCTCAGCTTTGGGACCTTGAGCAACAGTCCCAAGCAGTGGAGGGAAACCTTTTGCTCAGTTATAGCAGCAGACCAGAGGACCCAGGCAGCAAAGGCTCCTGGGAAGGCCTCACATGGTGCAAGGAAGGGATGAGGGGGTAGCCATGAGGCAGGCAGATACTCTACTAACCAATAAAAATGTAAAACCCCCATTGGGAGAGGGGCTTACAAACTATGGAGTCTGGGAATGTAAGTCAGTAGCCAAGCGCCTACCTGGACTGTACAAGACCTCGAGTTTCATCTCTAGCTCGAAATTAAGAGGAAGGAAAAACTTACAAGCTGGTTACTTCTGAGTAAGAGGCAAAGATGTCTTTAGGGAAGTTTTTAATCTGTCTACACACAGAAACAGCAAAGGTTTTACCTGGTACAGCGTGTAAGCCGGAAGATCAGTTTTCTGCCTCAGTAAACTAGCCGCTTTCCCAGTAGGCGCTGTGAGCAGAACTTCTATAGCCTTATCCACCACTGCCGGGCTCTGCTTAGGAAAGGCAAACCATTCTTCTGAGGCATCCCCGTCTAGCTCAAAATCTTTGCAAGCTTGCTGTACTTCTTTTTCTTCCAGCTGCTCCACATGCTTAAAAAGATGGCTAACAATGGTGGTCTTCCCGCAGCCACCCTTCCCGCTGAGGACGGTCACAGCCTTGGCGCAGATCATTTCCAGTGCGACCACCTGATCTTGATCCAGTGGGACATCACTGATTTCTGCATTCACTTGGTGTTCCCCATCATTCCTAACGAGGTCACCGCCGCCGTCCCGTGGGTCTGAAACACTCTCGCCCTGTTCTAACCCCATTTCATCCGGCTCACTTCCTTCCGTTGCCTCGGCGGCACTTTCTGAATCTTCGGGCTTCCCGTTGCAAATGGACGCCAGAACTTTCTTCACGTCCACTTGTAAATACCAGGGGGATCTGTTGATCAGGTCACATATGGAGGAGGCGATGCCTTGCTCGGCCTGGTACAGTTCGGAGAGGAAGACACAGTCCTTCTCGTAGGTCACCACGTCAAGATCCTTCATAAACTCCAGAGATTCGCATGCTTCCTGGAAAGACATGTTGTGTGCCACCGCCGAAGTCAAGGCTTCTACTTCCACACAAGTGTGCCCGTCTTCTCGACACATCTGCCTCAACTTAGCATAGATACCCAATGCGTTCTTCTGCAGGGGAGTCATCAGCTGGATTAGGGAGGGACACAGACTGAAAGCCGTCAAGCTGGCCTCGCAGCTCAGAAGCTTCATCTGTCGGTAGGTCACCTTTAGGAAAACAGACATCAGAAGGCCACATACAAAGTATACATAGTGGTGGGTATGATAACGACAGCTGTAACTGTGTTACCTTAAGCATTTCCAAGCTCTAGAAAATAGGTATTTGCACAAAATTTGGAGAAAAGGTCATATGGTATATCATTAACGTTTTTAACTGCCTTATATTTATATTAGGCAGTTATGTAAATTTCAAATCTCCATTTTCAAACATTGTCAAACAATGCTGCATGACTTAACACACACACACACACACACACACACACACACACACACACACACACACACCACAGGAATTCCCTGACTTATTTATTCTTCCCCAGGTCTCCTAAAGACAACATCATCAACAGTTTCTTCTTCCAGATTGACTTTGGAAGGTAGGTATCACTGACCCTTTTCCTTGACTTTCTAAAAACCCCTTAAGACAACAATTATTAAGTCTCTACCATGGAAAGGCTTTACAAGAGTGTGTGCTATCATGTCAATGGAGGGTTCTTGTCTGTGGAAAGAGACCTTTAATCAACCAGTCCAATTAAGTCAGTGTGAATCATGTAATGCGTAAGTAAGATTTGAAGCGGAGAGGCTTCCTGTATTGACCAGACCTTTGTAAGCGTCTTTGCAGGCACTGGGAAGTGAGCAGCTACCTCATTTTCTTAGCTTGCTGGGATGTCCATGTGTCTATCAGTAATTCTTCCCAATACTACAAAGGAGGCCATTCACCACATTATCGTTCAGCTCCATCAGTCTCATGGAGACGCCCTTCCTGAGGCCACCTCTCCTTTTATGGACTGCCCAGAGTCCCCTCAAAAGTCAAACACTGAAGTCCCCGCAGGCTCAGGATGGGATGACCTTTGCAAACAGTACCCTTCAAAGAGGTCACTAATGTCAAACAAGACCACACTCATGACACCATTAGAATGAGCTTTAAACTCCTAAGATGGGTGTCCTTCGATGAAGGAAAGATTAGCACGAAGAAGTAAGCAAGCTACGCTTAAATTCCCCAGGAGAGACTGGATACAAATAAGACTTGTGGAGGAGAGGAGAGCCCTGAGCCCTGATGAATGATGGATCCCATCACGGTAACTCCTGCCTTACCTTCCTCCACTGCCCCTAAGTCAGGGCCTTCCTGGAGAAGAAAGATGTTCCAACAAGGAACATCTCTACTTCTATGCTAGATTGGGAATCAGTAATCACTTAGTTCTCATATTGGAGATGGTTAAACTTAATCAGTTGTGTTTTCATTTGGAAAGCCATGTTACAGCTACCACGATTTAAGGACCACATTTAACTCTAACACATTCAGGCTCAACTCTCTTCATTTCTGACAATAAGAACAAATATGGGGGCTGGAGAGATGGCTCAGAGGTTAAGAGCACTGTTTGCTCTTCCAAAGGTCCTGAGTTCAATTCCCAGCAATCACATGGTGGCTCACAACCATCTGTAATGAGATCTGGTGCCCTCTTCTGGCCTGTGGGGATATGTGCAGACAGAACACTGTATACATAATAAATGAATAAATCTTAAAAAAAAAAAAAGTATAAATATGGACTAACTCGTAAATGGTGTTATTGTGCCAATTAATAGGCAGATAGCAGTTTGATGTACCCTGGGAATATTTAAGTCTTCAATAGTCATACAGGGATATGACAGACTGTACTGCAGAGCAAATGGACTCAATAAATCTCAAAGAACTTTTGTCTTCCACGAGACTGATACAAAGACAAATGAGTGACAGAAAAGTATGTCACATCATAATGCATTACATGATAAAATTAATAGTGATAATATGAACAGCATACATCTTGCTGTGTTGGTTTCTGTTTATTAATCAGTTGACTTCATTATTTATTGACTTTATAGTCATGTCAGAATTATAGACCTAAGACATTTATGTTGACCTATGAAACTCAGGGGAAAAAAAATCCAACCCTAAATCCACATATGTTCTCAGCAGAAAGAAATTCAAACATGGCCACATTTGAAGAACTCTGCCTTATCCAGGATTACTAAATGCTGAACAATAAATGTCTGACTTACCCTACGGAACCCAAGCTTCCATGGATGTGTCTCCAAGGCTTCTTCTATCCTTTGCAACATCTCTTCAGAACTCGAGCTGATAAGCCTTCGAAAGTGCCGAGGAAAAAGAGTTGGAAGGAATTCCATGATTTTCGGGAACTTCAAAGCTGTCATCACACACACAAATGGGACTGCAGGAGGCCAAGAAAGAACAAAGCAAGACACACCAGTAAGCCCAGACAGATGGACTGGGAGACGTTTCTCTTAACACAACCAGCCGAAGACGCCTAAGTCAGAAAGATTACTCCATTTACCTGAAGCACTAAGAAAGTTAATAGAATTATTAACTTGGTAGAAACCATCTTGGTAGAAATGAAAGTTAATAGAATTATTTCTACCAAGACAGTTTCTTTGTTTCAAGCACCAAACTTTCTGTCCTTTATTATATACTTAATGCTTTTTAGTCTTTTATTTTGCTTACAATATAATCATTTAAAAAAAAAAACACCTCTAATGCATCCTATAAGGGTAAATTCAAAACTAAGCACAAAAATAAATCATTTATGCATTAACCTTTACATTATTTTCCCAATTGTAACCCTGATTCTTTTGCCCTCAAAGTCATTTTGGTGTGATACAAAATTCACTTGATTTCACTAAAAAAGAAAATGTCTTCTGTATATGAGCATCAGATAGAAAAACCACATTTTAATGCTATTTTAACTCATTCAGAATTGAAATATTTCTAAAGTAGATTATTCCACAGCCTTTTTTTTTTTTTTTCTCTTCGGTCTTCTTTAAGACAAGGTTTCTCAGTTGGGGATTTAGCTCAGTGGTAGAGCACTTGCCTAGCAAGTGCAAGGCCCTGGGTTTGGTCCTCAGCTCTGGGAAAAAAAAAAAAAAAAAGACAGGGATTCTCTGTGTAGTTTGGTGCCTGTCCTGGATCTCACTCTGTAGACCAGGCTGGCCTCGAACTCACAGGGATCCGACTGGCTCTGCCTCCCCACTGCTGGGATTAAAGGTGTGCGCCACCACCACCTGGCTTCAGTCTTAAAAACAACCGACTTCAAAGAGGACCCAGACATGTTCAAACTGTTGACACGGCAACACATTGTCACCTAAGAAGTTCACCACTGAAAACCAAACTGAGCCACGAATAAACAAATAAATCTCACGTCTTCAGTATAGAGACTTCACCTTGGGCCACGTTTATAACTATCCCTGGCCACATGTGGCCTGCAGGCTGTGGGAAGATTTTTGTGTCCTTGATCAGAAATGCTTGGGAGAAATATTTGGAGACTTTTTTTTCCTTTCATAATCTAGAATATTTGCCTAAAAGAAGGCTTGGGGATGGGATCCAAGCCTAAATATACAACCTGTTTATTTTTCATATGCACCTTAAAACACACAGGCTGAAAATAAAACACTGTAAAAATATTGTAATAATTTTGTAGATGAGACAGAGTTCATGACTATAAATTAGAAAACGTCACCTATATATCATGCCCATGCTCAGAAAGTTTTACACTTTGGAGCACTTCAGATTTTCTGATCAGAGAGGCTCAGTTTGTCCTATGCAAGATATGTCAGGAATGAACAGTTGTAACACTTCAGTCATTCAGTGTCTAAATGACACAGAAACTCACTGATAAAAATCATACTTACACGAGTCCTCCACGGGCAATCTCCTCACTTCCTGCTCATTCTCATTAGATGTCTGTTTATTTTTCTCTCCAGGTTCTCTGTCGAAACGCCTTAATGTTTCCGGCAGATTTTCAAAGTTTAGCTTTTCATAACTTGACACTCCCTCTACCCACTTTAAGAACTCATCTCTGCGTGCATACCCACACTCTTTAAGGAAAAGCGAACAGATATTTTTTTGACCGGGTGGCGACATGTCGGACTGTAAAAAGTAGGATGGAAACCCTTGAACTTGGTAGATCTTGGACCGCACAGGCTTTGCAACCCAAACCTTCACATGCCACCAAGGACCCAGGAGGGGGAACCGCCCTCTCACGGTGCACCGCTCTTTAGTGTGTTCGTCGGGAATAGAAACTAGAGAAGAGAAGGAAGATGGAGATAAAGAGAACAGGAAATTTGCAAACGTCTCCGCCAAGATGTACCTCTCTCTGATCCCCTCACCCATCCACGCAGACATCTCTCCCCGCTACCTCCAACACTTAGCTCTGCCTGCCTGTTTCTCCAACACCTTGTCTATAACAGGACACGGCTCCATCTGCACATTCTGGAGGCAGGCACGGTGTGCTCTTGGATTTGCTCTTTGAAATCTGGTGGCACGTGCCTTTAATCCCAGCACTCGGGAGGCAGAGGCAGGTGGATCTCTGTGAGTTCAAGGCCAGCCTGGGCTACCAAGTGAGTTCCAGGAAAGGCGCAAAGCTACACAGAGAAACTCTGTCTCGAAAAACCAAAACGAGAAAAAGAAATCCAGTCTGCCTGCTACCATCGCCTCGGCCAACACTGGCCTCTATGTGGGGCTTTAAAGTTGCCAGGATGCCTCCCTTGGCATGAAGGTGTTCGACTCTCTCAGCTACGCTCACCTCTCCTGGCCGGTCTGCCTTTATACAGAGAGCTCAGCTCACTTCTCCAGCAAAGCCGTGTCTGAACCACATATATGTGTGGTGTTCCGTCTCAGCACTAAGTGTGGCTGCTTTCTGTGATCAGGGAACAGCTGCCTAAGTCATGGGGGGTATTTCCAGCGGGATGGTGACATCATCACCTTCTCTCCCTGGGGTGTCCCAGGGCCAATGCTCGGCCAGGAGAGCTGGCTGCACTTCCGCCAACACGTCATCCTGTGCATTTCAGTTCAAATTCAGTCATACTTAAAATGCAGCTCCTCAATAGCACTGGCTGTGTTTCATTGGCAATATCTGGGGCCACACGTGGTCAGCCGCTGTTACTGTACTAGACCATGCAAATATAATGTGTGTGTGTGTGTGTGTGTGTGTGTGTGTGTGTTCTCAAAGTTACTAAAGAACAACCCCTTCTTTGATTCAGGCAAGGCAGCGTAATAAAAGTTTCTGGGTGGGAATCGGGCTGCCATGTCTATTTCCCTGACTGTCAAACTACCTCCAACAACTGTAAACATTGTAAAGAGGAAGCTTGACTCACGGTATGTCAGTCACAGCTGCTGTCACTCTAACTACTTCACCATAAGTACAGTGAGGCCGCTGCGCCAGGACACAGGTCCACCTGTCCCCTGCCAGTCCCTGTCCTGTCCACCCCCCCCCCCCCCCCCCCCGGCCTGTCCTCCAGTCTGTCCCTGTCTCCCTCCCTGCCTGTCCACATCTGCCCCCGCCCGTCCCCCCCACGTCTGTGTCCCCCGCCTGTGTCCCGTCTGTTCCCGCCTGTCCCCTGTCTGTCCTCCGCCGTCTGTCCTCGTCTGTCCGTCCCCCCACCCCGGCCTGTACGCCTCCTCGACTGTCACCCATCTGTCCCCTGCCTGCCCCCGGCCTGTCTCCCCCCCCCCCCCGTCTGTCTCTCGCTTGTCCTCCGTCTGTCCCCGCCTGTATCCCCGTCTGTACCCTCGTCTGTACCCCCGTCTGTCCCTGCTGGTGAGAACCAAAAGTCCGTCCGTGCACCGGGCACACCCGCCCGGTGGCGTTCGCTCACCTCGGGTGCGTCCCGGCAGGCTGCCTGCCTGGATGCCGCCGCTGCAGAGCTCCTCGGCGTCCACGAACTCCGAGTCCCGGTCCCCATCCTCCTCCTGCACGCACTCCTCCTCGGTGTCGTCCTTATCGGGGTGCAGGGGGCCCCGCAGCTCGCGTAGGTGCATGTACGGCCCAGCCATGCTCACAGAATGCAAACACAGCCCAAACCAACTCCGGAAAACCGCGCGCGACGCCCCTGCTGCAGCCAACCAATCAGCTCCACTAGGGCGAGCGCATCGGCTTCCGGGAATGCTTGGGCATCGGGCGGCGTGGGGCGTGGCCTGAGGATGCTCCGCCCCCGGGAGAGGAGAGACCCGCCCCCTAGGTGGGTGTGCGCTCCTGGAGGTGCACCTGGGGATCCTCAGCTGACTTTTGCAGAACTGCGCTTTCCAGAAGTACAGGGCGTTTCTGGCGGAGAGGGAATCGAGATGAACCCCGGGAAAGCAGGGAACCCCGGGAAAGCAGGGTGTCTGCCACTCACCCTCCTAAAAATAGCATAGCAGAGTCCTTTAAAGACCTTGAGGGCAGACAGCCCGGTGGCAACGGCCTGGTGCTTCCTCTCCTTACCCATAAAAGGGCGGCAGGGGAGTTGATTTACATCACCTAGGGCACTTATGCAGGTTGGCATCTAGGTCCCTTTCCACGGTTTCTGCTTTGGGAGTTCAGGCGCTGGTGATGCGGATTTTTATTTTAAGGCATAGTCTCGGTTGTCGACACATTTTTATACTCTGCGGGACTTGGAAACCGTTGGCTTTGGTGGCTTTTAGAGACGCCCTTTTCAACCTTTCCGGTTTATAGGCTGTTTTCCCCGACTTTTTAAAGCTTAGCTAGTTCCTGTTTTCAGTAAAGCAATGGGTGGAGACTGGCACGCCGGAGAATATACAGACTTGAGACAGGAAATGAAGAAAGACAAGAGTGATTTTAAACATATACTGCGCACTCGGGAGGCAGAGCCAGGCCGATCTCTGTGAGTTTGAGGCCGGCCTGGTCTACAGAGAGAGATTCAGGACAGCCACCAAAACTACGCAGAGAAATCCGTTTCAAAAAGAAAAAAAAACAGGGGCTGGAGAGATGGCTCAGAGGTTAAGAACACCGACTGTTCTTCCAGAGGTCCTGAGTTCAATTCCCAGCAACCACATGGTGGCTCACAACCATCTGTAATGAGATCTGGCACCCTCTTCTGTATACATGATAAATAAATAAATCTTTAAAAAAAATATATGAATAAAAACATACACTGCGGTCATGGTTTTCCTATGATGCAGGGATAGTATTTAAAAGTCAGAGTGTCCCTAAAAACTGCAATGTTTACTAAGTCCAAAAACCTATACTGTTTTCTAATAAAGGTGCTGATCATACCCAAATGCCCGGTGCATAGGGTCAACCATCTGCAGGTCAAGCACCCCACCCCACCCCCACCCCACCCACCCCCACACCCCCACACCCCCACACCCCCGGGGACAGAGTTTCTCCAAGTAGTTTTGTTGCCTGTCCTGGATCTGTAGACAAGGCTGGCCTCAAAACTCACAGATCTGCCTGCTTGAAATTCCATCTGTAGCCTGGTGGTGTTGGTGAACGCCTTTAATCGCAGCACTCTGGAGGCAGAGGCAAGTGGATCTCTGTGAGTTCGAGGCCAGCCTGGTCTCCAGAGTGAGTTCCAGGAAAGGTGCAAAGCTACACAGAGAAAGCTACACAGAGTAGTTAGCTGCTGTGTGGGTGCTGGGAATCAAACCTGGGTCTTCTGGAAGAGCAGCCAGAGTTCTTAAATGCTGAGCCATCTCCCTCAAACATTTTCCTTGCCATTCTCTAAGCAATGCAGAAAACTATTTATATAGCATTTACCTTGTATTAAGTATAAATCTTATAAAGATATTTTAATTGGGGGATACAGTATCTGAGGGGGCCAAGGGCCAATCCCCCATAGATGCAGAGGGACTCTGTTAACAGGGAATCAAGAGCCATTGGAGAAAAACTAAACTTGATCTTCCTCTTGGGTATAAATTGGTAAATGTTCCCGGCAGGAAAACTTAGTTGTGGGGGGAAGCCCAGTGTTTCTAGGGTTCTGCTGCAGTTTGGATCCCTTCCTGTTAGGTCTCAAACCGGAACAAAGGCTAACTAAGGCGCCTATTTAGCATATCAAAGCGGCCAGGTTCTCCCAGCATCCCTCAATCCCTACCTGTTACCTATATAATCAGGCCATTTTTGTTAACCGGCTTTTTCGTCTACCACTTATTCTCTTTGCCATTTGGCTTTATTCGGCAGCTCCTCTTTCCGATCTCTCTCCCGCTGTCTCTGTTCAGCCTGGACTCTGCTCTCTTCCCTTTATCTACACGAAAAATCTCCTCTATACTTTAGGAGTAGTCCCGCTCTCCTCCTTTTATTTCATTTTTTTTTTCTTTCCCGTCCTTCACACGTGGTTACTGTTTCCACCCTTTGTAGAATCCGGCTTCAGCAGAGGAAGTCCATGGGATACCTGTTAGCCTGTGTTTTGCCGGAACCCTCAGCACTGATGACTGTCCTGTCTTGCAATGTTTGGCTGCCTGAGCTCGGCCACTCACCTTCTCAAGTTTGCCTCCTGCCTGCCTGGCCATTCATATTCTCATCCTTCTTAGCCTTCTCTGCTGGCCTCCTTTATTGGCATACGCCCCACATTTTCACTCTGAAATTCACCCCTCAAATATCCATCACCTCCATGCTTATGACCTTTATTCTGTTAACTCCTCAGCAAGAGATGGGGCTTGGGGAGCACCTCCCCATCTGTGCCTACATTTGGCCGCTTTCATCTTGTGCAGGCAGACATAAATGTGGTGAGTTCACAAGTTCCGTAACCATGTCAATATTCTGTAGCGGTTTCTTCCAAGACTGTAATATTCCACCTTGCACGGATGAGCCTTAAGACGTAAGGTCAATATGGTGCTATTCTGAACAAATAAAATTTGCCTGATGATCAGAGGTCAGAACAAGCCACTATATTAAACATAGAGGCCAGCCAGTGATGGCACACACCTTTAATCCTAGCAGTCCAGAGGCAGAGACTGGATCTCTGTGAGTTCAAGGCCATGCAGAGCTACACAAGATTAATCCAGTCTAAAAGAGAAACAGAGCCAGGCAGTGGTGACACACGCCTTTAATCCCAGCACTTGGGACCACACACCTCTACTCCCAGCACTAGGGAGATTCAGACAGGAAGTGATATGGCTGGGTAGAGAAAAGAATATAAGTCGGGGGAGATGGGAACTCGTGCTCTTTCAGGCTGAGGAGTTGGTGAGGGAAGAAGTGTGGTGGTTGTGGCTTGCTCTGCTCCTCTGATCTTCCAGCTTTCATTTTGATACCTGGCTCCGGGTTTTTATTAAGACCAATTAGGATTCATGCAACAGGTAAACGGTTCAAAATAGCTTCAGGAAGTCCCTGAAACTGAAATATTCATCAAGCCCTTTCTTCACAAGAGTAATACTCTGAGCAGCCTAGAGTCACTCTCCGGCAAACCAGGCTGTAAAGAAGACTCCGAGACCAGAGCTGCCTGAAAGAACTAAGCTGCCTGGAAGAGATTTAGACCAATTGAGTCACTTCGAAGGGACACTCTCCAGCCTGTTGAGCTGCCTATGAGCTGTGCAGTGTGCTCCAGGCTCCCAGATTTTGTGAGCTGTCACCCATGTTGGTGATGCAGCTGGCTTTGAGTCATTTCTGCTCCTAATTAACCCCTCACCCATACTTCTGTAAATAACACCCCCAACCTGCCAAAAAAAAAAAAATATTTATAGTTCACTAAGTTGGACTTTGGTGGTTCACCAAGTTGGACTTTGGTGGTATCTACACTTTGGACCGCTGTGGGCGCCCTAGCTGGGGTGAAGAAAATTGTGTGTTGTGTCTCCCCAGGCAAAGTCTGGTCACACAACAGTCAAGTTCAGAAGTTTGCATTTTGTAGGACTCCTCTCCTCACCTGGCTCTTACATTCTTTCTACCTGCTCTTCAGAGATGTTCCCTACTGGAGGAGAAAATGCCCTAATGTAGGAAAAATAATTGACATGCTATGCTTCTAAATAAGAAGCTTGGCGTACCATGCTCCAGAAGTCAGAGCACTGAATTCTGAGTAGCCTCTGGCCTGAGTAGCCTGTGGAAAAAATTGACACTCTCTGCGTCTTCTTTAATGTCTCCACAACCCTTTTTTCCACATAGAGACCCTGGTGGTATGAGTGCTCACTATCCAATCCAAAGTAATGTGCTAACCAATCATAGTTGATTGGCTTCCACTATAGAGGTGGTTGCTCACGAGCAATACAGCAGATCCTGTTCCCTGAAACCGTCTCTGGAGTGGGTCACCTCCATGAGCTTTACTGACCTTTGCTAGGGCATTGCTACCACATCCTAAGCTTCATGGTAGCAGAAAGGAAGGTTGAGAAAGAGAAGGTTCTAAAGGTAGAAAGCATAACTTTGCAATTCCTGATGTAACAACTGATTCAAGCAAAGCTTACTAAGGGATGCAACACCATTACTTGAAAAGTCTTTTAAAGAATCAATGATCTCGGGCTGGAGAGATGGTTCAGAGGTTAAAAGCACTGACTGACTGTTCTTCCAGAGGTCCTGAGTTCAATTCCAGCAACCACATGGTGGCTCACAATCATCTATACTGGGAACTCGTGCCCTCTTATAACATGCAGCATAAAAAGTGGCAACAGGGCTGGAGAGATGGCTCAACCACTCAGAGCACTGGCTACTCTCGCAGAGGACCCAGGTTCGGTTCCTGGCACCCACATGGTGGCTTATACCTGTAACTCCAGTTTCAGAGGATCAATGTCTCTTATGACCCCTGAAGTACCAGGTAACATGTGGTGCACATGCACACATGCAGGCAAAAATTCTCATATACATAAAAGAAAAATATCTCAATTTTGGGGCATGGAAAGGTGGCTCAGAAGTTAAGAGCACTGGCTGCTCTTCTAGAGGACCTGAGTTCAATTTACAGAAACCACATGGCAGCTCACAACTGTCTGTAACTCAAATTCCAGGGGATATGACACTTTCACACATGAGATAAACTTAAATAAATTATTTTAACTAAAAAAAAAAAAAAAGAGTGGTAGCCAGGTGGTGGTGGTGGCTCATGCTTTTAATCCCAGCACTTGGGAGGCAGAGCCAGGCGGATCTCTGTGAGTTCAAGGCCAGCCTGGTCTACAGAGCTAGTCCAGGACAGGCTCCAAAACTACACAGAGTAACCCTGTCTCGAAAAACAAACAAAAAACAAACAAACAAACAAACAAACAAACAAATAAATAAATGTATCAATGGCCTTTCCTTCATTCTTGGACTTGGAAATCATTCTGTGCAATACTCTTATGACACACCTGGATTTGAACCACTTAAATTTCAAGTGTCTAGTAAATTCTGCGTTGGGCAGTACATCATAAACATAATTTCCAGTTCTCCCCAGATCCAATGTGCAGAGATACTAACCAAAAGATACCTAGAGGATACAGGAGCCTAGTACAGAGCTTTGAAAATGTGCTTGGCAGAGGTCCAGAGAATAAATCTGTCAGGTAGTGCAGGCCACATCTGGACTGCATTTGCTAATTCCCTTCTTGTCATCTCCCTCTGTCCTTCATTTCTTCTTCCACTTCAGTTTTTAATACCCTCTTAAAACATAAAAACTATTCTTCACTCAGAGGCTGTATAAAATCAAGCCATGTTTTGCCAATACCTAATCTAGAAAATGGAACAATCTCTTTAAAAAAAAAAAAAAAATTGGCTCAGATTTTTCAGGAAGTCAACATCATGCAGAGGCTTGTAGTGAGAGAACAAGAGTGATTCCCAGGGGCTGGAGAGATGGCTCAGTGGTTAAGAGCACTGGCTGCTCTTCCAGAGGTCCTGAGTTCAATTCCCAGCAACCACATGGTGGCTCACAACCATCTGTAATGAGATCTGGCGCCCTCTTCTGGCCTGTGGGGACTCATGTATGCAGAACACTGTATACATAATAAATAAATTAAAAAAAAAAAAAAAAGGAGTGATTCCCAGATCACCCATGGGCAGTCCATGAAGATGAGACACAAGAGAAGTGGGCTGGATCCAGAATTTGCTAGTCGGAGGCTATGAGATCGGTAAGTAGCTACTAAACATTTGTTCTTTTGTAAAGCTTAACCATTCTCTTCTGAAAATGTGGTGACTAATCTATAAACCATGCCCTGATGTCATCCTCCCCTTAAAATCTACCCCAGGAAATGCTTATTAAATCAACCAATTCATCTGAATCAGGAAACAAAATCTCTGATTGTTTAATACACACCAATTCTTACCTAGATTTTTTTTGTGTTAGACAATGTCTTTTGTGGTGACATTTTAAATACATTTGCTGTGGTATATCTGGATGGGAGCAACTTAGATAACACTGCCAAGGTATCGCTAGAACCTTAAACATTTTATTGTGTTGAGTGAGGAAGGAATAAAGTTGAGCGAGCCATTTGATGAATGTGACGAGGTAGGATGCAATTAAGATGTAGCCATGATAATAGCGGCTTCGTGGCATTGCTGAAAGTAATTCAGATTAATTTATCTTGACAAATGTTTAAAATAGTGCTCCATCTGTTTTGATTGTGAAACTGGGGTCCAAAGGGAAATGGTAGCGTTAAGGCAGGAAATGAGTCAATAATAGTATCACCATACAGATGAACAGTTATGCAGAGTAGAAGTCAAAACAGAAACATGTTAGATCTCAGTCAACAAATAGGTACTTACATCTTGTAGTTTTACTGCCTACTGCTATCAGGCTCCCTCATTATTTCTAGGTACCTGGAGAACTGTACTTCATCATAGGTCCAGTTGACATACTTTGGCCAGTGGGAGAAGTTCTTTCAGAATAGAAGCATCAAACCATGGAGGCTGCACTCTCCACCCCTGAGGGTCCTTTGCCTGGTGATTGCGACACTATGAGGTGAGGATACTGTGGCATCGTATGATAGGCAGTGTGAGAGTAACCTTGAAACATTAATCTACTGAGAGAGTGGAGCCGTTTCTCATTCCATTTGAACCTAGCCTGTCTTTCCTGATGTAATGGTGGGTCTTACAGTAATGATTTATTTTTGGTGAATACAGTGAGAGAGATGTAATGAGAGAGAGAGAGAGAGAGAGAGAGAGAGAGAGAGAGAGAGAGAGTTCTTGCCAAAAATTTCCTGTGACTTAATTAAGATGTGTATACCGGCAATCAGAAGAACAAAGGAGGTGTGGAAAACTGCTAGTGCCCTGGCCTGAGGAGCTGTGGGGATGCCAGACTACCGAGACATTACCAAAGGAACACAAGCAGGTGTGCCACACACCCCCAAAGAGCTGATGTCTATGTCTCTAATGTGTTCCTTAGGATCAAGACTTGCCTATAGCTAGAGATACACCAGAAAGGGGGAAAAACAACACAAAATCAAAAGCAACTGATTAATTGATACTAATGTTAAGCTGTGGTGATACTTTGTTTGTGATCTAACAAATAAAGCTTGCCTGAAGATCAGAGTGCAGAGCTCAGCCGCTAGTCAGCCACAGAGGCCAAGCAGCGGTGGCACACGCCTTTAATCCCAGCACTCGAGAGGCAGAAGCAGATCTCTGTGAGTTCAAGACCAGCCTGGGCTACACAAGACTGATCCAGTCTGAAAGAGAAACAGAGCCAGGCAGTGGTGGCACATACCTTTGATCCCAGCCCTTGGGATCTCATACCTTTGATCCCAGCACTAGGGAGGTGGAGACAGGAAGTGATATGGCTGGGCAGAGAGAGGAATATAAGGCAGGAGGAGACAGGAGCTCAGGTCTCCTTTGGTTGAGGAGCTGGTGAGGCGAGAGGTGGCTCCTTTGTTCCTTTGTCTCTGATCTTTCAGCATTGACCCCAATATCTGGCTCTGGGTTTTGATTAAGACCAATTATGGTTCGTGCCACATTAAGTCTTTGTCTCTAAATGTTACAACCAAAGCAATGGCCTCATTTACCTCAGTTGCAATCCCATTCAGCTTACTTTAATTATGTGTTTCCTCATGCTAAAGTATTTTGATGGGCTTGGTCCTTATCATTACATTTCTGTTTCATTGAAAGTTTATAACATATAAGACAGTGTGGTGATTGCAAATCACTTCCTCCTTAAACATCCTGTCTAGAATCTCCGCCCCACCCTTTATTTTTCTGGAGCTGAGGACCAAACCCAGGGCCTTGGGCTTGCTAGGCAAGCGCTCTACCACTGAGCTAAATCCCCAACCCCTAGAATCTCCTTTATTACTGAATATGCTACTATTGAAATAGCAGTAAAACATAAATGATTGGCCCAGCTTCCATATAGAGATAGTGCTGGGCATCAATCTTTAGATGGCCACGTTGGATTTTGTAGGAGTTGGGTGGAAATTATTTCTTTCATCTCATATAACTCATAAAAAGCAGCAGGCTATGGAAAGAATTAGCAAAGATGGAGCACTGTGCTGACAGGTGCAATCCCCCATACCCATGCTTGCACATGCATGCATCACAGACACACTCATTAAAAAGTGTCCATCGTGTTTATGAGGAATCAGCTAATGAGTCAGTAAGTAGTGAATGTAGAATTGGAATTGGCAAAGCCAGGAATCAAATCCAGGAGGCTGGCTGCTGAGCACCGGCTCTCTGCTTGGTATTTACCTGCTTATACATGGCCCACAGGCACACTTGGGGTTGCAAGGAGGTACGTACTGCAGTACAATATAAATTATTCCTAATCCCTCACTTCATTGTTGCTTGTTTGAGATTTATCAAACATATGTGTTTCCCTGGGACTTTTGGGTAGATTTAAATCAATTATGAAGATGCCACAATATCATTATCAATAAGTGATAGTTCCCATTGTGATGCAGCTGCTTACTTTCTTAGAACTACTGGATCAAGTTGTAAGTAGTCTCCACCCGGGGTTTGCAGATCAATGCATGTAAAAGAAATGATCCGTTGTTTCTCACCTTTTCCATTTTGGCTCTGTTTAAGACATATTATTGTTGACTGACCCCTTTTCTGTGATACTTGACCAGGACTTCCTATTTCAAGCAAGAATAATTCCTTCTGCTTCTCCTCTGCTCTTCAGAGACACTGCCATCTCCTGAGTAAGCGGTAACCTTGTCAGTTGGGCTGCCGTGTTAGGGATATTTCTGTAGCCGAGGAATTCATCTAAGAAGATGACGTGCAGGTGTTAACACATCTAACTCATCTTTAAGTTACATCTTCTCTTCCTCTGAAATTTCCCTTTCAACTGACTTTTCGTCATTGTATCAGTCAGGATTTTCTAGAGCGGTGGTTCTTAACCTGTGGGTTGTGACCCCTTGGTGTTAGGGTCAGTGAATCACCCCACAAAAGACCACCACTCATGTAAGCAAAAGCAAGAGCGTTTATTTCTGGAGAGAAAATTCCTGCATGCAGGATTCAGTCACACAACAAAATGGCGACAACTCCCAAGAGAAGCTCTCAGGCTCCTTTTGAGGCCAGCTAGGGGAAATCTAGGGATAGTTATGTCATCTCCAGCAAACATGATCGGCTAAGCAAGCAACAGTACATCGGTTTAAACGTGATTGGCTGTGGCATCTTTGGACATGTCAGAGTATGCCCAGAGATGTATCCAATAGGGGGAGGGGCGGAGTTTGCAGGATCTGCCCTTTTCTGATTGGCTGGCTCTAGAGCATGCTTCCTTCCAGGCCCGGGAGTGGGCAACAGTCCCAGCCTTACCAGTGAATGGCAAAGTAGCAAACCAGAAGTGCAGAGCTGGGGGCTTTGCCCAAGGCCCAGCCAAGGCAAACAGGAGCGGCTGGCAGGGGTCAGGCCCCCAGCTCCGCGCCCACACTCACCTAGAGTACCCTGCCTCACCACGGCTTGGCACCAGCTCCACTGGCCTTCACACTGCCATCTTACTGGCAAACCTCTATCTCCAAAAACATTTACATTGCAGTTTATGACAGTAGCAAAATGACAGTCATGAATAGCAAGGGAAATAATTTTACAGTTGGGGACTCGCACAACAGGAGGAATTGTGTTAAAAGTTCGTAGCATCAGGAAGGTTGAGGACCACTGACCTAGAGGAACAGAAATGATGAATACATATGGGATTTATTAGAATGTTATACAGGCTGTGGTCCAGTGTGGTGGGTATTGTGTTCCCTGAAATATTGTGTGTTCCCCGAAATAAACATATCTGGGGTCAGAGAACAGACAGCCACTAGAACAGAGCCAGAAATGGTGGCTAGAAAATGGGAAGAGCAAGCCATAGCAGAAGTTGGGCGGTGGTGGTACACGCCTTTAATCCCAGCATTTGGGAGACAGAGCTAGCCAGATCTCTGAGTTCAAGGCCACTTTAGAAACAGCTAAGCATGGTGACCCACGCCTTTAATCCCAGGGAGTGGGGGCAGAAAGGAAAAAGTATATAAGGTGTGAGGACCAGGAACTAAAGAGTAAATCATGTAGTTAAGCTTTGGAGCAACACAGTTGAGCTGAGAGCCATTGGGATGAGGACTCAGAAGCTTGCAGTCTGAAGAAACAAGACCAGCTGAGGAACTGGTGAGGTGAGGTAGCTATGGCTTGTTCTGCTTCTCTGATCTTCCAGAAATCACCCCAATAACTGGCCTCGGGTTTGGTTTCATTAACAAGTACTTTTAAGATTCCTACTATAGTCCAGCCAGTCCAACAATGGCTTTCTAGTCCAAGAATCCAGTAGTTATTCAGTCCACGAGGCTGGATGTCTCAGCTGGTCTTCAGTATATGCTGGAGTCCGAAAGAAGTAGGCTCCAATGCCAGTGAAGGTAGGGACTTGCCAGTGAGTGTGAGGGCAAGCAGGCAAAGAATTAAAAGCTTCTTTCTTTCATGTCCTTTATATAGGCTGCCCCCAGAAGGTGTGACCCAGATTTGAGGTGGATATTCCCATCTCAAAAGATCTGGATGTAAAGTGGGTCTTCCCCACTTCAAATAATAATTAAGAAAAAAAAAATCTCTCACGGGTGTACCCAGCCACTTGGGTACTAGTTAACTGAAGATCTTGTCAAGTCGACGACCAAAAACAGCCATCACAGTTATGACGTCACTACCCTAGTCTTTCACAGGTGTGCAAGGCCCCGGTGTGTCCTCAGTTGTTATGGGACCTCCGCATTTAACGATGCACGCTTTCCGAGGCCATATGTAAGTGCCACCCGGGAAAACCCAACTCGTAGGACCCTAAACTTAAAACATACTACGTTTGCCAGTGGGAGACTAGTTTGAAAGTTTCCTCCTCTCAGATCTGGAACCCGCTGTGCAGACAGAGAGGAATCCAGATGGGTGTGACTCCTGGGACTTCTCCAAGCGTCGGGTCAGCCCACGCATGGAGCAGAGGGTCAGGACACATCAGAGGGCAGAAACAGAGGCTGCGGCCCACACAAGTCCTTATTTGAGTCACTCCATCCAGATGCCCCCCGCCAGTTTCAGATGGCCCCATATCTCAGAGGGGGACCTGGGAGACTTGAGGAAAGTTCTTCCAAGAGCTATGTGATAAGAACTAGGCAAAGAGCTTACTGGGTTTCTCTGTGTGAGGAAAGGGTACAGCGCCACATAAATGAATAAACAAACAAACAAACAAACAAACAAATAAAAATAAAAGCACTGGATTGGGACATAGCAGGGCAAAGGGAAAGAAGACAGTATGGAAGGTCACAAAACACCAGCCTGAGAGCTGGAACCTTGGGGGGCATTTCACCTGTTTTCCCAACATTCTACACAGTGATGATATGATGGTGCCACATGGGGCCATTGGAATGGTTAGGTGAGGTATGTATCATGGTAGCTCGCATGTAGTGAATGTTCCAAGTCATAATGATGACAGACATCATCACATCATTAGACGTGCTCGTGGTCCCTCAGACAGTGGAGTAATATGATGAAGGATTCGGAAACCATCTGCAATATTCCCTGCAAGAGATTAGCAGTCTGTGTGTGTGGGGGGGGGGGGGGATGGATCGTAAACTGGAAGCACATGAATATCTATCAGATCCTGGGCATGACGCATGCTCCCTGGTGGGGATGGGCCTGGAAGCAAGGCCTGCTTCTCTCCCACTCAACACTGGTCACTGCTTTTAAGTCTACTTACAAGTCATGCTTAAAAATCAGAAGATCTGACACTTAAAATGTAGGCTTCTCTTTCATCTAGAATACCTGGCAATGTGGGGTTAGTAGTCTCTCATGGCAAGAGGCTGCTTAATCTAAGTACCCTGTGCCTCCATTAAATGCAGTCTGCCAGCTCTAGTGGGCCCCGACCTTAACATTCTGTTCTCTCTCATTTGTTTACCTCCTAGAGGCATTCGGATCTGAGTCCTGGCCTTCACCAAGATAAAATATGTAGAGAGGAGGTGACGGCTTCAGGGCAGGTTAGGGAGAAAGACTCGAGGTGGATTGTTGGCCACTTAAACGGGGAAGGACTATGATAAGGGGCATACAGGAAGAGAAAACAGTCTGTGAGAAATATACCAATTTAGTTGGTTGGGTCTATGGACCATCTGGAAAGAGATACAGAGATAACAGGTGAGTCTGCGGGTCCTACGGAAAACCGATGAAGAATTAAAGGTAACGATTCGGGAGGCAGGTGGCAACGTGGTTGTAGGAGAGACCGCCGAGGCTGAGGATGAGAGTGAGTGCTAAGGAACACTCCTCCTTAAGGACAGCGGAAGACATGAGCCAGGTGACAGAGAAGGATGAGAGGAAGAGAGAGGAAGGGAGAGAACTCCCAGAGGAAACAGACATTAAGAGGCAAACCAGTCCCATGTGAGAACGTGATGACTAGCACAGTACATCCAGGCTCGTGTTTAGCCCATCAGGAACTAATCTTAATCACGTCTAGTCCTGTGCTCACATCCCAGTCTAACCACGAGCTCCTCGAGATCCTGGATGCAATTCCAGTCGCCAGGTGCCAAACTCACAATTGAAGGAGCCAGATCAGAGATCAACAAAGTCCTAAGTGGTAACATTTTGTCATCCCCTGCCTTATTATAGCTACACAAATGTGTGTGTGTGTGTGTGTGTGTGTGTGTGTGTGTGTGTGTGTGTTGCCTCTGTAGCATCTTCATATTGAATGGTGACAAAGCCAGGCATCGCCATGTCTGTCTCCCTCTCCATAGGAATCATACAACTTACTCTCAAAAGGCCCTGGTGATAATGACTTTCCCTACTTTCTTTTTTCTTTCTTCCTTTTTTCCAGATAGGGTCTCATTGTATAGCCCTAGCTAGCCTGAAACTCCCTATGTAGGCCAGGCTATCTTCAAACTCACAGAGATTCACCTGCCTCTGCCTCTCGGGCACTAGAATTGAAGGTAAATATGGTTACCCCTCGCTAAACTTTCCTGTCTTAAAAATGGATTGTTACACACTCATGACATTGTTCAATCTGAGGTTGTTTCCAAAGAGAAAGTCTTAGGGCTATGTATGAGAACAATGATTCCTGAAGGAACTGGCAACTTGGATTCATGTGTGCCTTAGGATTTACTATTGCTGTGAAGAGACACCATGATCATGGCAACTCTTAATTAATTGGGATTGCTCACTTACAGTTCAGAGGTTCAGACCATCATGGTGGGAAGCATGGCGTCATGCAGACAGACATGGTGCTGGAGAAATAGCCCAGTGTCCTATATCTTGCAGGCAACAGCAAGCTGACTCATTGTCATACCTAGTGAAGCTTGAGGAAAAAAAAAATCTAAAAGCCCACCCCCAACAGTGACACACTTCTTCCAAGAAGGCCACACCTCCTAATACTGCCACTCCCTTTGGGGGCCATTTTCTTTCAGATCACCACAGTGTGATTCTTAGACCAGAAATCTCTACTCTTCTTTCTTTTTTTCATCTTTCTTTCTTTTTGTTTCAAAGGCAGGGTCTCATTATGCAGCTTTGACTGGCCTGGAACTCCCTGTGTGGACCAGGCTGGCCTTGAACTCAGAGAGATTTGCTACCATCTGCCTGTCCAGTGCTGGGATTAAAGGCATGCGCCCTTGCACCCAGCCCTTGATTTGCTTTCTGATGCCTGATTTTATTAACAGCAGTATCTGTTTCTTGTGGTAAAAGCTTTCTTCTATACCATAAATATTCAGGAATTGTGAACTGAAATGAATGTATGTCTCAGGCCATACATGTTTGTGCTAATCAACTGGGGTAAGAATGCATGTGTCCATGTAATGAGACAGAGGTGTATTTTTAAAAGCGGAATTGCACGATGTCTCTGAGAAAGCAAAGGAAAGAGTGTAGAAAAAAATTATGTGGAAAATGAAAGATTCTGGAATAAAGGACATGAAATGTTACGAAAGTTGTAGGACCTTCCCCCGCCCCCCAAGATGGAGGAAGAAGAGCCAATGGCATTATGGCTGCCAGCGTGTGGATGAACAGTGTCCCGTCATCATCGCAAACACATCTTCTTCCACAGGTTACTGTTTGTTGTGTCTCGTGAATAGGGACTGTGCCTCACATCAGAAGTCACAAGGAAGATGTCACCCTGGTAACTCAGGCTTCCAGTGTGGTCTTTCCTTGGAAGTGTCCTTTGGAATCAGCTGACTTTGAGTTAGCCAGCCTCTTGTGTAGTAAGCATTCAGATTTGCCTTCTGGAAGCTTATTTAAAAACAAACAAACAAACAAACAAACAACAACAACAAGAAAAACCAGCTTACCCACTTCAAAGTCCTTGTGTTCTCCTGATGGGTCTCTGTCACTGACTGCACATCGGGTTCCCAGGCAAAGACACTAGTTCAAATTCAGATGTGGGTGCTTTGTATTTATCACAAGAATGATTTTTTTTGTTTGGTTTTTTGAGACAGGGTTTCTCTATGTAGCTTTGTGCCTTCCCTGGATCTCACTCAGTAGTCCAGGCTGGTCTCGAACTCACAGAGATCCGTCTGCCTCTGCCTCTTGAGTGCTGGGATTAAAGGCATGCGCCACCGCTGCCTGGCACAACAATGTTGTTTGTTTGTTTGTTTTCCCCAGCAAACTCTGTCCTAGGTTTACCTGACTTTTCATTTGCTGACTCTGAAAGCCCAGCACTTTTTATTCCACAGTGTTTTGGGCTTTGACTTGGCCTGACCACTTAAACTAGGCTCAGCAAGGAGTTTTTGTGCTTTGCTGCCCTCTTCTGGTCATAGTTGGTCACTGGCGCTCCAGGGAAATGACCTGATTCCTCGGCCCTATAATAATTCTGAAAGATATTGGTGAAGCATGTTCGTTTTGCAAACATCTGTGGAGTGTCATTTTAACGGTGCTGAAGACATGGGCCTAAAGTATGTTGGAATGGACATTGTAGGGGGAAATTGTTCTTCTAAAATCTGTCACCAACAAGCTATGCAAGTTTGTGGTCACTAGGTTCAGAGGGCTTCCTGTTTTCTCATCAGACTAGGGCATTGATAGCAGGAAGAAAAATGTTATTTGAAACCTTTTTTTTTTTTTTTTGAGCTGAAGATCGAACCCAGGACCTTTCGCTTGCTAGGCAAGCTCTCTACCACTGAGCTAAACCCCCAACCCCGTTATTTAAAATCTTAATGAGCCATCCCTTTGGGGAACACCTTGACTATGCAAAGGCCAGACCCAGAAAATAAGAGATTATAAAAATTCATAGAAGGAAAAGAGAATTAAAGCTTGACAACTTTGGACAAGGCATATTCTTGGATACCACACACACACACACACACACACACACACACACACACGTAACAAAGGAAGGCAAAAATGGAACTTCATTAACATTTCCTTTTGGGTGTCAATAGCTATCATCAAGAAATCAGAAAAAAAAAAGCAGATGAGAAATGAACTTTCACATGTCATCAATAAGGAACTAGTATTCCAAACAATCTAAAAGATTTGTAACTCAAAAATAGAAAAATCATAACCTAATTTAAGAACCAGTGATTCAAATAGACTTTCTCTAAAGACATACAAGTAACCAGTAAGCACTTCAAATGTCCACATCATTTGTCAGGAAAGTATCAATCAAAACTACAATCAAATGCCATTTCATACCTAATAAAGTCTCCAGTTTGAAAAGACACAACATAACTACCAACAAAAAGCTGGAGCCCTCAAACATGGGTGGTGGGCTTGCAAATGATACAATCAATCATTGTGGGAACAGCTTGACAGTTCCTCAAAATGGCAAACACAGAGGGATGATAACTCAGCAATTGTATCCCTAAGTATATGCCCAGGAGAATGGAAAACACATCCACACAAAAACCTGTACATAAATTGTTCATCATAATATTGCCTATAATACTCAAAAGGCTAAAACAACCCAAGCATTCATCAACTGATGACTAGATGGTGTGAAAAGAAATAATACTTGGCAATACGAAGAAATAAAGTA
This sequence comes from Onychomys torridus, assembly GCF_903995425.1. NCBI lineage: Eukaryota > Metazoa > Chordata > Mammalia > Rodentia > Cricetidae > Onychomys > Onychomys torridus. The sequence continues at coordinate 38,961,017 of NC_050462.1, forward strand.
CCCATTCATGCTACAACATAGATGGACCAAGAGATTGGGAAGTGAAAGAAGGAACCACAGAGGATCACATGATTCCCCTAAGTGAAATACTCAGAATGAACAAACTTATGTAGGAGTAAAGTAGGGAATTTGCTCCCTAGGCCTGGGTGTGGTTTAGAGGCAATGGAGAGTGATTGTTGGTATATACAAGGCTTCTTCTGTTGGGAGTGTTGTGGTTTGAACAGGAATGGCCTACATAGGCTCATATATTTTTGAATGCTTGGTCATTAGGGAGTGGCACTAATAGAGAGTAGGTGTGGCCTTGTTGGAGGAAGTGTGTCACTGGGGGCGGGCTTTGAGGTTTCAAATGCTCAAGCCAGGCCCAGTGTCGCACTCTGCCTTCCTGATGCCTGCCGATCCAGATGTGGAACTCTCAGCTACATCTTCAGCACCATGCCTGCCCGTGTGCCCCAGGCTTCCCACCATGATAATGGACTAAACCTCTGAACTGTGAGCCAACCCCCATTGATATGTTTTCCTTTATAAGAGTTGCTGTGGTCACGGTGTCTCTTCATAGCAATAGGACACCGACTAAGAGAAAAAATATTCTACAGTGACCCTTGGTGATGGTTATACAGATCTATATTAGAAAACCCTCAACTGTGAACTGTCAGCAGATGAATTGTCTGATGTCTAAATTGTATCTCAATAAAGCTGCTAAAATTAGCAATCAATTACAGTAGCTCCACAGCTGTAGACCTTTCCTTTGGGGTCAGGATGGAGAAGGACTTGGGGATCTTTGAGGTTGTTAACTATGTGGTACTCGTAGGTATAATAGATAGTTACATAGATGGGGTTTCATTGGAATGATCTATGGAGCTTTCTATGGTTTTGTTTCACAACAGAAACACATTGGAGCCGGGGAAACAGCTCATGGGTAAAGCATGTGCTGTATCAGCATGAGGACCTGAGTTTGGATCCCCAGCAACCTTGTCAAGAACAGACATGGCAACACAACCCTGTAACCTCAGCGCTGGAGTGGAGGTGGGTTGATCCTGAAGGCTGGCTGCCCAGCTGGAGTGCTGAGCTCCAGGTTCAGTGAGTGACCCTATCTCAGCAAAGGAGGGGTCCTCGGGTGAAGGAGGGGGCATCCTGACCTCAGTCATCGGGCTACACACACACCCCACACACACACAAAGAGAGACAGAGACAGACAGAGAGACAGAGAGAGTATCTATAAAAGAACCTTGAACTCATGCTGGAGATGATTCAATTGCTAGAGTGCTTGCCTAACACGCACGCACATCCTGGCTTTGATCCTGGTGGTGCACATCTACAATCCTAGCACTTGAGAGGTGGTGGTAGGAAGATCAGAGGCTCACAATCAATTTCAGATACACAGTAGGTTTGTTTGGACCAACCTAGCCTATGTGAGACCCTGCCTCAAAAAGAAGTCTAGAAAGAAGAGGAGGGTGGAAAGAAGCATTGTCTTCTAGAGTAGGGAGCGCTGCCCCGAAAGAATGGTCAGGAATTTTGAGGAGTGAGCTTTTCTCTAAGTGGAGTTCAAAGTCAGAGACCTCTGCCCACATCTCTCAATGCACCCGCTGTGAAAGGCAAACTCACATTTATTATCTCCTTTTGCATATCAGCTCAGTAATGTTGAAATGTAAACATGTTTTATTCATTCTTAGGGGCTTTCCTACACTCATTTACGTCATTCAGCAATGTGGTGGTATTGTGTTCCCCAAAATATTGTGGACTCTAATAAACTTATCTGGGGTCAGAGACAGAATAGCCACAATATTGAACATGAGGATAGGTAGTGGTAGCACACGCCTTTAATCCTAGCATTCCATAAGCAGAAATCCATCTGATCAAGGATACAGCTAAGCATGGTGACTCATGCCTTTAATCCCAGGGAGTGATGGTAGAAAGCAGAAAGGTATATACGGTGTCAGGACAAAAAACTAGAAGGTTTTAGCTGGTTAAGATTTTGGGCATTTAAGCAGCAGTTCAGCTGATATCCATTCGGATGAGGACTCAGAAGCTTCTAGTCTGAGGAAACAGGATCAGCTGAGGAACTGGCGAGGTGAGGAAGCTGTGGTTTGTTCTGCTTCTCTGATCTTCCAGCGTTCACCCCAATAACTGGTCTCAGGTTTGATTTTATTAATAAGACCTTTTAAGATTCCTGCTACACAGCAATATTCACTAAATGCCTGTCTCATGCAGGTGGCCTACTGGACAAAGGTGAGCAGAGGTGCCCAGAGCGCTCCTGGAGGTTTTAAGACACCCTGACCTCTGTGGGGGGTTTCCCTTGGGTCTGAAGACCCATCGTTAGTCCAGTAGTTACCAGGAAAGCTAACTGAATGAGGAGAGATGGAAGTGTTCAGATCTGCCCCGCAGAAGAGAGGCAGGAAGGAGTGTAGGATCCAGAGGGGTCAAGGACACCATGAGAACATGGCCCCACAGAACCAACAAAGCAGGACTCGTAGGGGCTCATAGAGACTGAACTGACAATCACGGACCCTGTATGGGTCTGTGCTAGGTCCTCTGTGTATGCCTAATGGTTGTGTAGCTTAGTGTCCTTGTGGGACTCCCAACATGGGAATGGGGGTGTCTCTGACTCTTCTGCCTGTACTCAGGACCCTTTTCCTCCTACTGAGCTGACACGTCCAGCCTTGATATGAGGGTTTGTGCCCAACTTATTGCATTTGGGACAGTCTTATTATATCTTGTTATGTTCGGTGGATATCCCTAGGAGGACTGCTTTTTTTTTTTTTTTAAGAGAAATAGAGGAGGGGTGCATTGATTGGAGAGAGAAGGGAGGTGGGGGAAGGTATGGTGATATATTATTTGTGCTGAAATGTGATTTTATTTGTATGTTAATCAATAAAGTTGCCTGGAGATCAAAGGTCAAATAGCCATTGAGCAGAAGTCAGGCTGTGGTAGCACGCATCCTTAATCCAATCACATTGCAGGCAGATTCCCTGTGTGGTCAAGGACACAGACAAGCACAGTGACCCGAGTCTTTAATTGCAGTATCAACCATAGAAACCTGGAGGTCTGTATAGACAGGCAGTGACAAGGAAGTCATGTGGCTGGGCTTAGAGCCATTGAGAAGGCAGAACAGGAAAACAGTAAAAAGACAGGTCACACAGGAAGAAGGTCTCTCTCTCAGGGGAAGGATGACAGCGAGTGGGAAGCTAAAGGGAGTCGTGGCTCTTGCTCTGACCTCTTAGGCTTTAACTCTGTATTTGGCTCCGTGTTTCCTATATAATAAGACCATTTAGAATTTCATCTACAGGAAGGGACTTGGAGGAGTGGAGGGAGGGGAAACTGAGGTCAGGATGTAATGTATGAGGGAAACATAAAAGTTAAAAGTGTTCAGATCTGAAGGAGCACTTGCAATAAGTTCACCCTAATCCAAGAGGCATGGGAAGGCGCTCCTCAAGGAAAGATAGACCCCTAACATGCACTTCCCTTTCTATTTATGTCCAAGGGAAGAGGAAGTGGGCTCCATCATGCCCAGCAGCTGGAGTAGTCCAGGCAGAGGGCACACAAATGGTGAGAAAATCATGTCTTAGTGGAATGTATGCAGTCCACAAGTGTTCCAACAATTCTTCCCCAAACTGATGACTCTGAGGTGGGCACTAAAATTTAAGAGGTTTTATGAAAGTGATGAGAACATCCCTAAATAAAAATCCCTGTGCAGATCGCTCTCACACACAGAGACAACCTTTATTTAAAGATATCATTTCCATGACACACTCTGGAGAAATTGGATAGACATCAGTCCATTGCGAGGGAAGCTTCTGAGAAGGGTAGACACCTGTCCTCATCGTCCCCAAGCACTGGGAAACACTCTTCCGCATTCATTCTGTCAAGCATCCCTTAAGTGGTTGCTCTTCTTGTTCTTATCTTACATATTTAATCGCTGGCTGGGGTTTCTGTTCCTAAAAAGCTAGGGCTACGAGAAGCTCAGGGTTGTGCCTTTCCAAGAATGATGTCACAAAGAACTGTAGTTTCCCTTAAAAGCAGAATCTTGGTGCCATAGCTACTTTTGGAAACCAGGCAAGAATATTTCATCTGCAGCAATAACCAAAATATTTAAGGATTACGCCTGCGCTAAGTATATTTGTACTGTGGTAAAGTGGCTATTAATTGCTATTAAAATCAATTCCTCACTGTTCTGCTCCCCTTATTAAGATCTCTGTGGTATTAGACAAAGCTATATGAGTGGTCCCAACACAGCATGACTTTTGCCGCTGGGGTTAAGAGGCCATGCTGAATGAAGATAATGATTTGAAATAACAGGTCTCTGAGATCGTCTACAAACATATCTGAGATAAACTAATTAAATATTAACTTATCTAAGAAAAGTCGCCTAAAAATAAGGAGGAACATTTCCAATGCGATCTGAATTCTTAATGTTCAAAACTAAAACGCCACATTGGGTTTCATCTTGTCTTCTCCACAAGCCTGAGGATTGACGTTATCCATAAAATCAGACAGCGCTGACAACCAGACAGCGCTTCCAGGCTTGTACGACATGGCAGAACTTCAGTTCCCATTAAATAAACAACAAATGACTTTAAAATTTAAACACGTGGCTGAATGTTTCATGCTGCGGATCCGCCAAGAGCCGGCGCCCTCTTCCGAAGCCGTAGACAAGGCGCCCCCTAGTGGAAGTCTGACGAAGCGTTTCTCCAAGTCAATCAGCAGCAGCTTGCCCCGCGCCACCCTGGGCTCCAGGAACAAAGATACCATTGAACAGAGAGGCTCCTGATGTGTGCAAAACATTGGTGGAAAGTTCGCCAGAGATGCGGCGGAGATGGACAGAATGGAAGGAAATGATTTGACGAGGGGCTAAGAAGAGGGAGTGGCTGGACAGCAGAGCCTAAAGGCAAGTGTCTTCTGACATGGTCTGCAGTTTCATTAAGTGAGGGACCCACAGCCATGGAGAAGGCTCAGGAAGCAGGCAGCCCGTCTGTGGGCTCTTTGGTTTGGCTTTAGCACATAGAACAACGCCCTTCAAAATGTGAGCTTTGGATATTAGTGAGTTCACACACAGGCACTGCACAAAATCTCATCCAGATTGCCCGTGAACGTGACTCCTTACATACCGGGACCTTACAAAACAGGCTTTTTGAACTCAGCAGATTGTTAGCATAAGTGAAGAGGCACATATATGTAGCAATGATAGTTAAATAATAAGAGGCCATACGTTTGAGAAGTCATAGGGCACAGGAGAATTGGAAGGAAGAAAGGGCAGGGGGAAATGATGTAAATACAATACTTAGATAAAAGTCTCAACAAAAAAATAATTCTTTTTTAAAAAAAACAAACAGACTTCTTTAACTATTAGGAAGTCTATGATGACGGAACCCTGGACAGGGAAGCTAGCTAAACCAAAGCCAGCCCATATGTATCTTTAGTAGAAGTAAATCGACAGAGGCTGAATTACCCACATCCATTTAATGGGCGCTATCTGAGTGGCTGAAGCCACATCGCTCCCTGACTCCACGGGGCAGAAGTGCAGTACTGGAGGAGTCATCTGAAAACAGGGTGGCTAGAGTGAGGGGAGAGAATGAAATCCGTAAAGGAAGACAGGGAGGAGAGCTCAGGGAGTGGACAGAGCCCCGAGGTGAACGCCCGGAGAGTGTGATTCTCTGCAGGACTGAAGAGGAAGAAGTGAGGAAGCAGAGGGTGGGGCTGGGAGGGCAGCCTGTTCAGGAAGGAGACTCAGTGGATCCCCCAGAATCCATTTAAGAAAAAGCTGGGCTTGGGGGGATGGCTCAGTGGGACCAGTGTTAGTTTTGAAAGCGTGGGGACTCAAGTTCAGATCCCCAGCACCCATATAGGAGCTGGGTGGGAGATCAATGATACGGGAGCAGAGGGATTGGTAGCCTCTCCTCAGACCTGGGTCAGTATATGGGAGAGTGTAACTTTACTCTGAACAGACTTTAAAGAAGCCTAAGAAAATGTCCTCGGGCTAGGGCCGCATTTTGCTATTATTGTGGCCGGGGTGCAGGCTCATAATAAAGACTGTCTTTTCATGAACACCCTACTAGCAGAATAGAAATGTCCAAGTCACCAACGAATGATAAAGCCAGAGAGAAGAGTGTGTTTGTGGCCCTTCCATCCAAGCTGATTCTCCTCCATTCTCTCCCAGCCTCTGTTCTAATCAATGCACCGTGTATGGCGGGCAGAGTGTGTTTGTGGTGGGTTTGCTGTGGTTGTGGCCAGTTGATTGTGCAAGGTACATCCAGTACCACTAAAGCACAGCCTGCTCCCCCACACTGGACCAGGCATAATGGTTATCATGTCACGGAAAGTGCTGTAGCAAATTAAGTCTAATTTCTTGAATACTTGCTTGGGGGTCATTATCTTCCACATCTTATAATAATCTCTCCCAGAGAACAATAATAATGAAAAAGCCTTGTCTGCAGTTCTATGGCTAGAAATACCAGCAATTAATAAATGTAGGGAGCTACAGCCATGGCCCATCACTATGGAAATTAATAATATGCTAAGTAGAGAGACAAAACTGGATTTCTTACATGGAAAACTACAAAGTGAAAATGCTCAGATGCTTTCGAATATGGTTCTGACTGCCTCATCAAATCCCTTCAAATAATACCATCAGAATTAATTTTACACTATTCTAGTAATGACAATCATTTAAAGTGGAAGTGATACATGTGACTTAATAGAATGTCAAAGTACAGATAAGCAAAAAAGAGAACATCACTAAACCTACTTTCTTTTAGACTCTTATATTTTCATCTATTGTTAAGTATCCACGTATTTTCTTTTTTGCAAAAGTAGATGCCAATTTTACACAAAGTAGTCTCCATTTTAACATTTAACGATGAGGGACAAGCAATCTCATACAGTATATTAATGGCTATATTTAACTCTAACATATTTAACAAATTTCTTGTTGCTAAAAGATGTAAGTTCTTTTTAACTATTTATTATTATAAACAATGCAGCCGTGATTATCTTTCAAGCTATTATTATACTTTCCTAATTGTTTCTGTGGAATCAAGTCACAGAAATGTCAATAGTATGTTAATATGTGTGCATGCTTTTACTCCTTTGGGGGAAAACATTCATCAGTAGATAAATTGGGCTGAACACTAGTCTGTTTGAATAATTATTGGGTATATCCAACTTGGCAAGCATAAAGTTAGGAAATGTTGGCTGGGGAAATGGTGCCATGGGTGAAGAGCATGGCAGGGGCATGAGGACTTGAGCTCTCCTCCACCACACAAACGCTGAGCATGAAAGCACACATCTGTAACTCCAGTGCTGGGGATGCAGACAGGTGGATCTGAAGAGCTCACTGCCCAACAAGCCTCGCCAAAATGGCAAGCTCTGGGCTCATGAGAGACCTTATTTCAAAAGCAAGGAAGGCCTCTTGATGACAACCTCTGGCCTCTTGCACACTTTGGCACAGGAAAGTGCTCTTTGTGCACATATGTGTGCACACACAAAAAGGAAGAAGAGGAGGAGGAGCAGAAGGAAGAGATTGACTAGCCACTCAGCCCCTTTCCATCTCTTGTCATTAAACAAGTTTGAATAATAACGTGGAAACATACTGGACTTTGGAGTTGAAGTTGTTAAATCTATGTGTAATAGTTGTGAACAAGAGATAGCCATAAGACATCCATGAACAGATAAATGAGAACAACGGGGGTTAAATATAAATATAATGTAGTCACAAAGTGTTTAGTGACCTTTCCTTGGATTAGTTTTGGCTAACGGGACATTGATTGACTACAACTGTACAGGAAAGGAATCCCAACAGCCAAGCTGAAGGTGATCCTACATCCCATCCTGGCAAAGGCAGTCTTGACTAGGCAACTTCAAACATCACCTTCTCCTTGGGCAAGTTGTTTCTCCCATACACAAAAAGTCCCAAGCATCCTTCGCTGAGAAATCCCAACCATCAAGACCTCCTTGGTTTCTGCATTGCCCAGCTCTGCAAAGCCCACTTGGAACTGACCTTGCCTTTCCTTAAATCATTAGGTCAGCATGGGATGTTTCATACAGGCCCCTTGTTCACAACACCAGGGGATACAAAGGCATACAAAGCATTGCCTTGAAACAACTCATGATTCAGTGCCAGACTGAGCAATTCTGCCCTGCATGGTACACAGTAGCCATGGCAATAGGCTAGAAGCTATGCGTGGACTTCTCCACATCAAAGCCAATGAGGTTCCCCATGTGGCCTAGCACCTAACCTACCCAGAGTACAAGTCAGTTCTGAGCTCATTACTTGGCATCATTGTAAGGAGAGTCCTCCAACTGGCTACTGGTGAGAGACTGATTACTTTGGACCATCCAAAGTAGGGTGGGAACAATGATTTGTCCTCACCAAAATCAATGTCCAAGACCTGGGATGGTGAGTTTATAGTATCACACAAAACAAAGATCTGACAGAGAACTCATTTTCCAATAAAGTAAGTGAGGCAACTGGGGGAATTACCCAGAGAACTCCATATGCTTACCAGTGCTGGTCTTCCATTAACCCAATTAGCCATCTCCATGCATCTTAGAAATGACCTGCAGAGAGCTCAGCTATGCTATAGCTAATAAGAGTCAACACAGGCGTTAGAGAGAACAGGCTTTAAATCAAAGACCACTGCTATTTCTCTCATGGTCAAAATACACCGATGTGACCATTGAAGGGTGACTTGGGAACGGTGTTCTCCTTACTTTTATTTTATTTTATTTTTTGGTTTTGGTTTTGTTTTTCAAGACAGGGTTTCTCTGTGTAGCTTTGTGCCTTTCCTGGAACTCACTCGGTAGCCCAGGCTGGCCTCGAACTCACAGAGATCCACCTGGCTCTGCCTCCTGAGAGCTGGGATTAAAGGCATATGACACCACCGCCCAGCCTCCTTACTTTTAAGTTACACCTACTTGATAGGATTTTTTTTTTTTTAATTTCTTCCTCAACTCTTCAACTGTGACATCTGCTAATTTAAAGATCTTGGGTCTCAAGTGAGAGATGAGTGTACACAAATCGATGCTTTCACAAACCTGTGGCTGAGAGACTGTTGTTGCGGACTGAGCTGAGATGAAAAGAGGTTACTGCATGGGTCTGTGTATTGAAACCAGTTATCAAGCCCAGATGTCAGATTCGTGAACACAACGAAGCCGAGGAAGCTGGAGTTTGGAATCCATAGGGGATTTGGAGTACCAACAACAGCTCCGTATACAGTCATGTGCATTGCGGTGGTTTGAATCAGAGCGGGCCCCTGTAGGCTCATAGATTTGCATGCTCGGCCTCTCATTGGTTGAAACTCTTTGGGAAGAACTAGGAGGTGTGGCTTCTTGGAGAAAGTATGTCATGGGGTAGGGGTGGGGTGGGGGAGGGGGTGGGGTGAGTTGAGGTGGGGGAGGGGGGGGGTGGGGTGGGGTGGGGTGAGACAGGCTTAGAGGTTTCAAAAACAGTGAACCACTCCCAGTATGCTCTCTGCCTCCTAATTGCTGTTTGAGATGTGAACTCTCAGCTCTTCCTGCCTTCAATCTACCATCATGGACTCTACACCTCAGAAACCGTAAGTCCAATTAAATTCTTATAAGTCGCCTTCGTCATGGTGTTTGATCACTGCAACAGAAAAGTAACTAAGACATAAACTGCACTGGCTGGTTTTGTGTCAGCTCAACACAAGCTAGCATCCTCAGAGAGGAAGGAGCCTCAGCTGAGGAACTGCCTCCATGAGATCCAGATGTAAGGCATCTTCTCAATTAGTGATCAACAGGGGAGGGTCCAGGACATGGTGGGTGATGCGATCCCTGGGCTGGTGGTCCTGGGTTCTCTAAGAAAGCAGGCTGAGCAAGCCATGGGACGCAAGCCAGTAAGCAGCACCCCTCCATGGCCTCTGCATCAGCTCCTACCTCCAGGGTCCTGCCCTGCTTGAGTTCCTGTCCTTGACTTCCTTGGGTGACAAACAGAAATGTGAAGTGTAAGCCAAATAAACCCTTTCCTCCCCAGCTTGCTTTGGATCACGGTGTTTTGTCGCAGCAATAGAAACCCTAACTAAGACAGAAATTAATTTTAAAAAACGTGTGGCACCTCACAAAGGGCTCAGACCTTCTAGAAGGAGAGCTCAGCCAGGGTAGAAAGTGAAACACCTGGGAAGGTTCATTTTGTGTGGGCTGGACAGCGATGGCTGGCAAGCCCCTCCAGCCGTGCCTGTGAAGAAGTTTCTAGAACTGAATGAGGACACTGAGACACCTCCCACCACCATCCCCATCCCCATGCCAGTACAGATGACCGTCAAGTTGAGCACTGGATAGAACAGAAATGAAGGAAGAAGAGGAGCAAGTTGCTGTCTCTCCTCAGGGGACAGCTGGCCATCTCTCCTGTAGGCAGAGCATTTCTACTTCCTGAACCTTCAGACCCCTTCTCAGACTCCAGACTGAATCACTCCACTGGCTTTCCTGCTTCTCACTTTACAGATGGCAAATGATGGTGCTTCTTGGCTTTCCTAACCATGGAAGCCTATTCCTAAAAGGCTCCTCTTATTTATCTACAGATAGTCCAGCGGTTCTGCTCCTCCAGGGAATGCCAACTAAGATGATATTGATTTGCCAACTGAGCACAGAAAGGAGCATCCTGGAAACACCAATTTCAGCCTGGGACAACATACCGATGTTCTACAGCAGCCAGGCATACATATTTCCTTTTGATTTTCCTTGGACTCATTTGCATAAATTAATCTGGAACTTCTTTTTCCTCTTCGTTTTACATATATGAGAAATGTAGCGGGCAATGATCTTTATTCTTAGGAAATTTAAGGAGGGTGACTAAAAATGAAAGAAAAATGAATGCCACCTAGAGATGGAAATTATGACATGGTAACTTACGTTACTTCCTTTTTTATTTGTTGTATGTATGTATATGTGTGGTATGTGTGCGTGTATGTGTGTCCCCACACATGGTGTACATACATGATTGCACATCCATGGAGTATCTCCCTTGATGCTCTAAGTGACTCCCTTGATGAGCTAACACAGTTCTGTTGCGGAGCCCAGATGTCCCTGATTTGATTTGCTAATGTAGCTTGCCTGCTTGCCTAGTAGGATGACAGGGAAGCCAGCATGCCAGCCTGGCTTTTGAGCATTTTTGTGGATTCTGGGATCAGAACTCCAGTCTTCAGCCTAGCAAAGGTTCTACCTACTGAGCCATCTTTCTTTTATGTCACCTTTATAAGAGAATGGCGGCCTCTTCCTTATTCAAGGCGTGTTGACCTCATACTGTTACCGTTTCTGGCATGTTGAATAGATGGTAGATGAGCAAGACTGAAGATAGAGTGGGGTTTGTCTGTTGACCCATGTTCTTGGTTGTCAACTTTGCTACAGCGGGAATTTACCAAAACCCAAGCTATTGGGTGTACCTATGAGGGATTTTCTTGACTGGGTCATTCCAGGTGGGACTGAGGTGGGAATCCCCCCCCCCCTTAAATCTGGGCCCATACAAAGGATGTGGAAGAAGGAAGCACTTGACCCTTGCTCACTTGCCCTCACTCTCACTGGCCAGTTCATCCATCACTACTTCTGGATTCCAGCCTATACACATATACATGAACCCGCGACTTAATTCCTATGATCTAGAGCCAGTGGGGAATATGGTGGCTAAAGAGAGTCCATTTTATGGTAGGCGTCCATTTTGGTATCCACTAGCCATTTGTCTCTGACTCCAGGCCTGGAAGAGAAGTTCCCAGTAACCTGACTCTGTGACCTCCACCCAGACATGTACAGCTGTGACCATCTACTTGTTACAAAATGGCTAACTGCTCTTTTGGCCCCCACAACTTGCTTATGCGGACACCCAATTATTATTTTGGGTCACCTTGACCACTTTTTGCAGGACAGACCAGTTTTTGCTTGCTTGTGTAGATGCTGAAGGTCTTCTTGTAGTTTTTGCTCTTAAAAAAAAAAAAAAACAACCCTTCCTCGTACCCCTCCTTCACAACATGCCTGAGATTCGGCTTTAAGGCTGTCATCCTGCTAGCAGCTAATCAATAAACCCTTTAATTATAATAGAATCAGTCTATGGCCTTGTCCCGGGGTCAGGGTGTGACACCACAACTCCAATCCTTCCTGGTGTTACGGTTTTCTAGTTTAGGAAAGAATTCTATTTCCTCCATGAACCTCTCAGCCAACTTCTCTTGAAGAATGTGGCAGGGAGGAGATGCTTTCTCTTTTTCTGCTTCCAAATGAGCTCTAACAGTGACAGTAGCAGCATAAAAATTGGGTCAACTCTTGCTTCCTCCTCAGAAGAAATATTTGGAGTCAGCAGCAGCAGCAGCAGCAGCAGCAGCAGCAGCAGCAGCAGGTTCCCAGCAACACAGGAGTCCCCAGCTCTCAGTTCTGCATTTTTCCTTTCATGCCTAAAAGTGAAAATGGCTTCTGGAGTCCTTAATCCCCAGGCAAATTCATATTTCCTGTTTGAAATACCAAGTAGGTATTCTATTTCCTTAAAAGGCCAACCACTAATACAGACAAATGCAAACCTCAACTCAGGCAAAGGGAAATTTAGAAGAGGAGGGAGAGGAAAGGCATGGTGGGTCTTCAATGAGACCTTTTCGCCATGAAACAATGGATGATGATATGCAGTTCGTTCAAACGACTGTGGATACCCGAATGATCACGCTAGGATGTGAGGCAAGGAGAAAGATGGGGTAGTAGTACCAGCGAGATCTTCTAAAATACAGTGATTACTTTTTATTAGGGAAATGCATTTTAATAGCCAATATAGACTATGAGTAAACACATAAATTATTTTCCTGTCTTCAAAGTGCTAGACAGACACATAATGAAAATGTCAGCGATTATTCCACCTCCTGTCTCAATAGCCTTAGCACTGTCGGCGGGAAATTAATACAAACAGGCATATTGGCTTCATACTCATTGCCTGGTGCAATCTTACATTTTTCTGAAGGGTATGTAAAATAGAAACTGTAAAAGGTCAGAGATTAATATTTACTCTAGGCTGAAGTTAGTGCCGCTGCTCTTTTTAAAAGTCTTAAGTCAAACTCATAAAAGAGAAATATGACATGATTCAGTGTCTGATAGCCTGACAGTCACACTGTAATTAGCTGTCCACTTTCAGAATGACATGAAATTATCATCAGTAGTGGGATAACCAGAGACTATTGATTCCCTGCTTCAGCATGCTGTTTGGAACTGGTTCCACTTACATGGCATTTATGAATTGAGTTCTCCTAATTCCTCTTTTGAGGACATCTTTACATTGGTGGTGCAGTTAGTATCATGGGTATTTCCCTTCCAAATTATGCTGTTACAAATTTAGTGTTACAAAGCAGCACTGGTACCATTAATTTGCTGTAAAAACAGCATAATTTTAAAATAAATGAGAAAATTTAATTTAAAAAAAAAGCATAATTTAAGCCGGGTGGCAGCGCACACCTTTAATCCCAGCACTCAGGAGGCAGAGCCAGGTGAATCTCTGTGAGTTCGAGGCCAGCCTGGGCTACAGAGTGAGTTCCAGGAAAGGCGCAAAGCTACACAGAGAAACCCTATCTTGAAAAACAAAACAAAACAAAAAGCATAATTTGCTGCTGTGTTATATGCTTTAAAACTAGAATCTGTTAGCTAGAGAGTGTTTTGATCATATTCACACAGTGTGTAACTTATGTCCAGACAGGACTCCTTAGCACTGGTTATTTTACTCCGGAGCTGAGCTTGCCTTTTCCCTTCATAATTAATGTCCCACCGTGGCTCCATCATCAGCACTGTTCACGCCCCATCACTGACTGCAGCCCAGAAGCACTGTACGACCTCACAGCTTTTCCACACTGTTGTCAGCTTTATTTCCAATTGCTAACTTCTGCCCAGCATCTACCAAATCCAGCAAGTTAAAAATTTCGTGTTAGCTGAGAATGGATAGTGGAGAACAAGTCTGAGGAATGAATACTCTGTGTTGGAAAATGTTACCTCCCCAAAGATCTTTTCATTTGGCTGTGAGTAACCCTTTGGATGTGGATCTGCAAGCATAACTCTTAATGATGTCTCTAAAAGGTTCTGTCAAAGTTAACTACCACGTAGGCACAAAAATCCCCAGTGTACCTTGTCACCTGCTGCCCATTCTCCCACATTTCAAGTTGTTGGGTTTTGCCTCTTGGGTGGCTTTCATACGTCCTTTCTGAACTCATTCAGGAGACAACTGATGAATCTTTCAGTAGCTCGATTGCTAGGGGAGAAGTCAAAGGCAGCTTGACATAGTCAATTCTTTCTTAAACTAACAGTTTTATTCATTTTTGAAAATTTCACAGGATGTATTTTGGTCGTATTGACCCCTTGCCCCAACTCCTCTCAGATCCACCCTCATTTTCGTACCCACCCTACTTCCTCTCCCTCCAGCACCCCTTTCTCAAGCCACAGAGTCCAGTTTGTGATGCCCAAATCCTTGTGGGTGCGAAGACTGCCCTGGGGCTTGGTTGACCTATAAGAGGCCACATATCCTTAAAGAAAACTGACTCTTCCTCTCCTGGAAACTATCTATTAGCAATATTTCTTCAGTTAGGGATGGGACTTCATGCCACCAGCACCCCCTCCATGCTAGGATTGTTGTCTGGTTTGAGCTTGCACATGCACATCTTGTGCATGCAGTCACAACTGCCTTGTCGTGTGCAGAAACCACAGTTTCCTTGTAACCCATCATTCCCCGCCTCTCCATCACCTCTTCTACAATGATCCCTGAGCCTGGGGGCAGGGGTAAGGTTCAGATACCAATGTCCCATTTAGGGCTGAGCACACTGCAACCTCCTGTTCTCTGCAGGTTGACCAGTTGTAGATCTCTGTGTTACCTGCTGTCTGCTGCAAGATGAAGCTTCCTTCTCTGGGAAGGGGTGAGAGATGCACTAATCTGTGGGCATAGTCATAAGTCCTTTGGAGTCATTTTAGTAACATAGTCACTTCTTAATGTTCTATTGTGAGTTGTGTCAAGTTCACACAGTTGCATGCTTATTGTGTCTGTTCAGCTAGTCTGCCTTCACATATTTCTCCGAGGGAAGCTAAACCAGTCTCTGACGCTTTTAGTGGGGAAGTGGATAGTAATGGGGATTGAACCCAGGGTCTTATACATGCTGGGCAAATGCTCTACCACTGAGCTATATCCCCAGCTTTCTTTTTGCTCTGTAGCCTGGGCTGTTCTTGAACTTTGTGGTGCTTCTGCCTCAGTTTCCTGAACGGCTCTGGTTGCAGACTTGTGACACCAGGTCCAGTGGTGCTTTTGTGTGTGTGTGTGTGTGTGTGTGTGTGTGTGTACTCACCAGCCTGTGAGCAAGGACTCCTCCAGCTTCCTTCCTGGGGCTTGTCAATTAGACTGAAGTTTCTTGTGTGCTTTAACCACACCTACCACCTTTTCAGAGAATGGTAGCTCTGTGTTTTTGTTTGTTTGTTTGTTTTTTAACCTTCTCTGTTTACCTGCCCTGCTTCTGATTTCTGATGACTTCCTTCTTTAAGTTTTTGTTCTTGAACTTCAACTCCAAAATAACGCTGATGAACCCAACCGCAGTGACTGTCCCAAGGCCTAATCCTCTGAAGGACAGACTCTGGAAATCCTCTGGAAATGGTTTCTTCAGTGTTTCTGTCCATTGCCATGAAACAGTCATTATGCATACTTTGCTAATTTACTAGGCAATATTTACTATGGTTGGATTTTTGATTATGTGGATCTGCAGATATAGCTTAATTAAACTTAATTTAGAAGGAAGCAGCAGCTTTGTGGAGGCTATCATGCTCAATCCTGAACAGTTAGTGTGATGGAGTAATGGCTTCCAAAGAAGTCTATGCCCACAGGCCAGAGGCCTGAGACTATCTGACATCCCATGAGAACAGGGGGCTCCACAGAGTAATAATTTAAGGATCCTGTGAAAAAGAAATTTTCATCAGCATTTAAATAGGCCCAATGCAACCACTAGGCTCTTTATAGGAAGAAGCAGGGGGTCCTAGGTAAGAGAAAGACCTTGGGAAAGAGGGAGGGAGGAGATAGAGAGGAAGAGGAGTAGAGGGGAGAGTCTGCAGCCTGAAGATGTACCCTGGTGACTGATGGTGGAGGAAGGGACCACCAACCGAGCAGTGCAGGCATGCAGGTGGCTTCCAATTGGAAGAGACAAGGTGAAGATTCTGCCCTGGAACCTCCCTGAGGAACACATAAGCCTTCTAACCTTGAAATAATGTGCTAAGCCACTAACTTGGGGCTCCTCTGTAACAGCAACGACTGGGAATAAATGTGAGGTGTAGTGGGTAGCTGTTCCAGCTTTGACCTGGAAGTACTACCCCCAGTGAGGTTTCCAGTAACTGTCACACCTACCTATGGCCTACCCCTGAGGCGGGGCCGAGAGGGGAGCCCTTAAGACTGGATATCCAGATGTGCTGGCTGTCTTGGTTCCTGGTAATCCTGGATGTTGGACAGTAGACCGAGCAGAGTTCTCCAGAGAACACCACTGGACTGCACCTCACCTCTCCTGGATCCTGTAACCAACCCCTTTACTAGCTGTAAGTTACCCCCAAAAATAAACCTCCTTTTTAACTACATAGAGTTGCCTTAATAAATTCCCCCAATTGTGGGGATCTCACAATCCAGTAAGACAGGGTGACACAAGCCAAGCCGCTCTATCGTCATTCAGAGAGAGGAGCAACTGCTGAGGAGATATTTATGTTGCGAGTCCTTCTGGCTGGGAAGTTAGAGAGGCTTCCGGGGAGGGGGGGGGCAGGAGGAGTGGAAGGGGACAGGGGGCTGCTCTGTAGAGCCTACACCTGAGCCAGGTGTTCAAAGGAGGCTTCTGGGAGCAACAGGAAGAAAGGTTACCCTGGAAGGCACAGAACATGGCCAAAGAAGAGGAGATCCAGACTCTTGTTCTTTTCCCAGGACCCAAAATGACTTGATTAAAATTGTGCACATTCTACTGAGGATGTAGTAGGTCTTGAGGCTAGTAAAACAACAGCAAAATACTGTAACTTTTTAATGTAATTTTTATAATGATGTAGCAGGAATCTTATTAATAAAATCAAACCTGAGGCCAGTTATTGGGGTGAATGCTGGAAGATCAGAGAAGCAGAACAAGCCACAGCTACCTCACCTTGCCAGTTCCTCAGCTGGTCTTGTTTCCTCAGACTGCAAGCTTCTGTGTCCTCATCCAGATGAATCTCAGCTGAACTGTGCTGCTTAAAGCTTGAAAGCTTAACCAGCCAAATGCTGCTGGTTTCTGGTCTTCACGCCTTATATATCTTTCTACTTTCTGGCATCACTCCCTGGGATTAAAGGCTCACTTTCTTGGGTTTAAAGGCATGTGTCACCATCTCTGGCTGTGTCCAATGTGGCCTTGAACTCAGAGATCCAGAGGGATTTCTGCCTCTGGATGCTAGGATTAAAGGCGTGTGCTACCACTGCCTATCCTCTAGGTTTAATATTGTGGCTGTCCTGTTCTCTGACCCCAGATAAGTTTATTAGCATGCACACTATTTCAGGGAACACAATACCACCACACGGGATTAACGTGGGGAACTCTTCTAAGAGTTTAAATACAGAGATGCAGGCTTATGACCAAAACTCATTCCTTACACAGAACATGTCTGAGCAAGAGTGACCTCAGCTCCCTTCCAGATAGGTGGGTTAACCAGCGATGAACAAAAGAGTGGTAACTGCCAGTCACGGTAAAAAACACAATTCTTTGAAGAGGCATCCATTAATATTTACAAATCAGACACTGCCTATAACATGTCCAGCATTTCCTATGACCAAGGGAAGCCAATGGAATCCAATGGCCTGACCCTAGTAGAAAGATGGGCACTGAGTGTATAAGTTTTTTTTAAAAAGATTTATTTATTTATTATGTATACAGAAGAGGGCGCCAGATCTCATTACAGATGGTTGTGAGCCACCATGTGGGTGCTGGGAATTGAACTCAGGACCTCTGGAAGAGTACTCAGTGCTCTTAACCTCAGAGCCATCTCTCCAGCCCATGTATAAGTTTTGTTGTTGTTGTTTGCAGTGATCAGAGGTCCAAGGGATGCCACAAAGTCACACCATGCAACAGACCTCATGGAAGAGATTTATTGGAGGCAGGGGCAGGGGAGTGGGGATAATACAAAGGGCCTCCTCTGAGTGAGGATGGAAAAGAAAGAGGTAGGTCATGAAGGTTAGGGATTTATAAAGAATATGGCTCATGTGCACAGAGAGAACACGGGTCCCTAGGCGACAGTGGACATGTGTTGCATTTGGGGCCGGTAATGACATGGCTGGGGGCATTGAGTTGCTGAAGGCAGTGTGTGTGTGTGTGGGGGGGGGTACACCTGGTTCTGAAATCTGGGTGGTTCCTGGTTTACCAACACTGAGGACTCACTAGGACCCTGCCACTCTTTTCTAGGATTTGGTTGTTGGAACCCAGATCCTGAATAACTCCAAATGGCTCTAATTTAGCTTGGGTTTGACTGAGAAGCAGTCACCCTGTTATGGAATCATCTTTTTGTATGCTGTGAAGACGTGTCTTTGCCAAGGCACCTTCTGATGGGTTTAATAAAAGAGCTGACTGGCCGGTAGCTAGGCAGTTGGTATAGGGAGGACAGAGGATGCTGGGAAGAAAAAGGGTTGAGTCTTGGGAGTCTCAAGCAGATGCAGAGAGAAGCAAGATGAATGTGTCCTGTTGAAAGAAGGTATAGCCATGTGGCAGAGGGTACATAAGAAATATAGGTTAATTTAAAATGTAAGAGTTAGCTAGTAACAAGCCTGAGCTATTGACCAAGCATTTATAATTAATATTAAGTCTCTGTGTGGTTATTTGGGAGCAGCTGGAGGGACAGAAAAGTCCACCTACATCACTGTGATAACACATTTCTTTAAGTCCCCCTGTTTGGGAGATTGGAAAGGAAGGGACAGAACTGCCTGGCTGCTTATCTGCACTACTCAAATTCACCATCAGGGATTTCCTTGTGCTTACTCAGGGAGCTCAGATCCTTTCATGGTGACATTCTTCACTCAGGTGCCTTCAGTGACATTTGCTTTTTTTTTTCTTTATGTTCTGGTGAATTCACTGCTTTTGAGACTGTTCATACTCACTGTGGAAGAGTCCAGAGGGGCACCTCTTCTCCATTGGGCTGCTCCCACAAGACTGGCCTGGCACTTCCCAAGAGGAGCCCAATGTAATCTCAGTAGGCTTTAAGTCCTGGGATGCTGATTCAAGTTCTGGGGGCCAACATTCTTCACAAGGAGAACTGGGCACACTGCAAGCAGCTTCACTTCTCTTGCTCCTTGGGTGTCTGTCCAAGCCTAGAAAGGTGACCTCAGACTGGCTGCACTCAAAAGGGGTTTTCTCAGTCACTCTACCCGTCCTCAAAGCTTTCTCTTGAGGCACGGGGTGGTTGTTCTGGTTTTCATCATCTTCTACTGGAATACTTGGAACGTTATCCATGAACAAAGGAGAGGGGCATCTGAAGGACTTCAGGGATGTGGGAGGGTCTTCCGCAAAATACAAGCTAGGCTGCGTGCTCTCTAGAGCGTTCAGGACCTGATTAGCAAGGAAAGAAACATGGAGGGAAGCTTGAGTGACACTTCCATTTACATTTGCCTCTCTGCCTAGTAATGAATAGTCTCTCATTTTCATAACTAGGAAATTAAATAAGTAAAACAAAAAAAAATTAGTAAGTGCAAACCCAGAACTTTGAATTAGAAAAGATACTAGATATCAGAGAAGGCCCTTTATTTCAAGGGCCACATCAAGCGACCTGAAGGAAGGTGTAAAAGAAGCTATCGACTATTAAGAAGCCTGACCTCAGGCATGAACTGGCTACCATCTCACTCTGAGCTGTCAGATGAATCTTCGTGCATTTTCAGCCACAGAAAGTAGAGGATTCTCATGGACTGTATCAAGGGCACCATGACCTCTAGTTCTCAAAGGCCAGGATCAAAAAGGGGAGTTTTCTAAAGATATAGATCTCTTGTCCCCAACCAAGAGCATGTCATCAATGGTATTTAAACAGCTTCACACAGGATTTGGACAGGCAGCCAGATTTGAAAATCAATGACTTAATATATCCATTCTCCTTCTCCCTCTCCAAAAATACAGATAGCTTGAGAATTTATGAAGTGTTTTAATGTATTTCATCTCAATAAATGGCATTATCCTAGTTTTTATAGGTAAAGCTGAGGATCAAGAGAAAATCCATACAACTATCTAGAAAGGTAAAGCTTTGGTGCTGTTCCCTCAACCTCCTGGATCTTAACTTTGTCCTACAACACCGCTGATGGATCCTTGCTGGGACAGGATTCTACGCTGAGAGTCACATCAGACCTCCTCTATGTTTCCCTGGATCCCAGGCCAGGGTTCTTACACTATGATTAGACCAAGTCCTTGTTCAGATCTCCCACAGCTCTCCAGTAGACTCGGCATAAAACCCAACTCCAAGGACAGGGAAGCTTCTGTAGTGTTAACTAGACCAGGTCTCCTTTACCTCACCTCATCTCCATGATGCTGGACTGCCCAAAGTCTTGCAGCTAAGGGTGATGACCTCTGAGTCAGGAGTGCAGATGGCCTCTTTTGAGGATGTCCTTCCATCCATACTGCTGCCTACACCTAACCCGTTCTCCAGATCAAAGCTAAGCAGTGACCTTCAGCAAGGACCTCCTGGTTGGCATAGGCTGGTGACCTCACTCTAATCTGACTCTACCCTTCTCGGTCATCCCAGGATTCTGATTGTCACCGCACCTGTCTACAGGGTCAAAGTACCGTGTCTATTGATTGGACTTCTGTGCACAGCAAGCTTGAGGACAGTCATCAAGTGTTGACTGCTATGCATCCCCCAAAGTACACATTTGAAATGGCCATTGAGTTAGTATTGGCTTACAAATGAATGGATTATAGCTATGACAAATGAATGCATTTTAAAACAATGGAAACAAATGTGTGCTTTTTAATGGGTCAGATAGCATAAGGAGTGTTGAATAAAATATCCCCTTCAAACTACATTTCATTAGATTTATTTTTTTAAATTTATTATTAGTGATGGTGGTGGGAGTGTGCTGAAGAGAGCATGTGAAGGTAGGAGACAACTTGTTCTTTCTGTGAGTTCCAGGGATCAAACTCAGGTTGCCAGGCTTGCATGGCAGACATGGTTTTTTTGTTTGTTTGTTTGTTTTATCTACTAAGCTACTTTGCTGGCTATATATATATATATATAATTTTTTTAAGACAGAGTTTCTCTGTGTAACATTTCTGGCTGTCCTGGAACCTGCTTTGTAGATGATGCTGGCCTCAAACTCACTGAGATCCACCTGCCTCTGCCTCCTGAGTGCTGAGATTAAAGGCATCAATTTTTTTATAATAACCTGGTTCTACCTAGTAATGCCTTCCACAGGGTTAGTGTAAGGTGTTCATTTTAAGCTAGAAAGTTTATCTATTAGGCTAGAATTCTCGGGGGGGGGGTGCTGAATTTGTCTAATTAAGAATTCACTTAGATGCACAGTTGCTCCGACTTGGATTTTCCATGGCTCATTTATAAATAAAACCAGGCATATCTTACTTCATCCATTGTTGGTCTTAACTTGGCTCGAGTTGCCGCACACTGGCCGGCCAGAGAGAAGAGCTTGGCAGAGAAGTTCCGAGGACAGGGGTGTATTTTCCTGTCTAGAAATGAGAGGCATGCATCGAGACCTCTCTTCTCCATCAGTTCCATGAGCAGATCCCGCTAGGAAGAGAAGATACACTTATTTCTCAGAACACCACCAGACAACTAATTGGCAAGCGAGTGGCGGCCGGCATGAGGGCGGTTCTCACCAGCTGCACATGTTTAGGATCATCCAGCACCACTTTACAGCCTGTCAAAGCCTCCATGATCACCTGCAAGGAACATACACAAAGTCAACTACAGAGGTTGAAAACACAGACAATATTAGTTTAAACTGCTTAATATGGCAATGGATTTAATTCTAATTAATGCTCTCCTATTTTATTCTTTCATAGATTATGGAAAACTAGTGTATCGGATAATGAGTAATGGAAAACCAATAGGCATAAAACTTAAAATATTTCCTCTGAGCCAGTGGCTCCCGACCTTCCTAATGCTGTGACCCTTTAATAGAGCTCCTCATGCTGTGCTGACCCCAACCATATTATTATTTTGTTGCTACTTCATAACTGTAATTTTGCTACTGTTGGGAATCATAATGTAAATATCTGACATGTAGGATATCTGATATGCGACCCCTGTGAAAGGGTCCTTTGACTCTGGAGGGGTCGTGACCCACGGGTTGAGAACCCCCCCCCCCAAAAGGATGGCACCCCCATCTTGGCAGTGAGTTCTCTTCCTTAGCTAACCAACAGATGGCGCTCACAATTCCAAAGCTGTAGACATCGGTTTTGATGGAAAGTCTTCCCTGTCGGATGTATTCTTCTGGCATGTACCACAGATGTTTCCTGCCGCTGCCGGTCATATTCATGGTAGAATTCTGATGTTCTAGGTGGGGTCGGAAGTGTGCCATGGCGAAATCAGTTAGTCTGGGTTGGAACTGATCATCCAGAAGTATGTTTGCACTACAAGTGTGTTCAAAGACAAACAGGACAAGATATCACAGAAGCATTTGGTGAAATACAACGTGGCTGATTAACCCAGAACACTGATAAGATGAAGCCAAACGTAAATATCCATGAACGAGTGAGTGGGCATTCTAAAGTTTTTCTTAAAGTACACGCATGGGCTGGAGACATAGACTGCTAGTTCTTCCAGAGGACTTGGGTTCAATTCCCAGCACCCACATGGCGGCTCATAACTGTCTGTAACTCCAGTTCTAGGCAACCCAACAGCCTCACGCAGACATACATGCAGACAAAACACTAGTGCACATAAAATAAAAAATATTAACGTATAAACATAAATGTGTATGAAGCCTAAAATAAAAATCTGACGCATGAATAGTGGCTATTTCAGAATTTGAGACATGCATGGGTGCTGTGTCAACAGGATGAACTAAAGTTAAGTACAGCAGTTTGCTTGTGCTCTTCTTAATGAGACCATGGGCTTGGTTTTAAGCAGCTAAGTAGAAATGTCAAGGGATAGAGATCGGGGTACTGTGCACTGTTATTAAATGTGGTAGCAGCCACTGTGTAAGACGTTCTTCAGCCTGAACAAACACTGAATCGTACAACTGTCTCAGAGACAAAGGTCTCTGCTGTCCCAGAATGAGTACACAAATAGGCACGGCCAGTTCTGAATTGAGATCCTCCAGCAAAAGAGACAGTTTGGAGGCTATGTGGAGATTCATTCCTATGTCTAGTATTTGAGCGCATTCGTTCCATTTTGTAACTAAGATCTCAATCCAGACTTCGTCTAGGACCAAGTTGATATCCCAGGCTCCTTTAAGTATAAAAACATGTTTTAAACTTTGACATTTCCCTCTGCAGAGTGGAAAAAACTGTAAAGAGCAAAGAGCCAGCCTTATGCCCTGTCTGTTTGGTGTGATCTTTTCATCTGTGGGGGAACAAGCCAGGGGCTGTGTCCCCAAGATTTGTGTCAATGAGCACAGTCCTTAACTTTCTCCCTGTCTTTCCTCAAGTATCCAGTGGCTGCCAGTGCCTTCCTGTGTCTCACATGGCCCAACTCTATGCCATTCCTCACCCACTCTTTCATTTTCTCACCCAGAACAGAGTTGAGCATCCTCTGAAGATGCATAACAGACGAGTCAGGTCCTACCTTCTCTCAGGCACTAGGTAGGAAAACAAGATGGAATCCCCTGTAGAGGCACACTTCACTTGCTCAAATCTGAGGTTTCTGGAGCTGCCCTGATGCTTTTACAATTTTCGGGACTAGGAGAGCAGGAGTTTGCCATCTGGGCAGGAGATGAAAGGGGGCAAAACCAGTCTCCCACTCTCCCAGTAGCACTCATGTAAGGCAGAAAGGGCAGAGAGTGGAAGGCCTTGGGCAAAGGCTGCCAAATTCGAATATGAAAGAAACCAACCAAGAAGAGGAAAGGTACAAATCCCCTACCCAATGCCAAGTAAGTCCCTGGCACAGTCCCAGACACAGAGACACTGCCGTGTGTCTGAAGGTGTCCTATGGCTCATTATAATACTAAAATGCACATTCCTAGGTAGAGATTTAAGAAGCTGAGGTGACATGTGATGCATGAAGCTGTATGTAGACTTCCATGTAACATACCATGCCCAAGAAAGCCCACTGGATGCAAATAAGCTAAAAAGCGCAATCCCTATGACATAAAAGCCCCAACTCTGCATGGCAAGTCACTGAAGCCAGTGACCTTTTTTCCCTGCCCCAGATGGCTTCTTCTCTTGGAAGTAATGTCTTTTTCTCATACACTGTCTACACCACTATCCATGTGTCCCTGCCCAGTTCCATGTTCCAAGACATAAGGCAGTGGAAGCCTTCCGGAAGTGCCCGGCAAACTCTACTGTCCACTGTTACCATGAGTCACCGCCCTTCCAGTTTCTGCTCTTCTGCTTGCACAGAGGGAGCCTGAAAAACCCTGAATGCCCCATCTTCAATGTCTTCCTCCAACCCAGTTCTCCAGAAGGCATGCTGTCCTGATTGGCATGGTGGGGCCTTGAGAATGCCCAAGCTGAATCTGAATCTAAACAGCACACAGGAACGAATCCCTGGAGCTTTTGTTTGTTTGTTTGTTTGTTTGTTTGTTTTATACATAGGAAAAGTGGTAAGGGAGGGGGCAGGGGGAGGGGGTGACGGCATCAAGACCAATAAAGAAACCCATAATCTCAGCCATTTACTCAATTTGCTGTAAAAACAAGTAGAAGCTGACAGCGACTGGTGAGGTAGGCAGAGGTGAGTGAGCTGGGCGACCACAAACCCTGTTACCCAATAAATCCACTGAGGACATGGGGTCAGCGAGAGGTCACCAGTCAGACAGGATGATCTGAGGACCCTGCACTCACACGCTGAATAATGGCATCTAGTGGAAAGGCAAGTTCTCACCAGCAGACCTCGGCACGGAGCATCAATTTTGAAACGAGTGATTTATTTGGTTCTAAATAAAGGTGAACGGGAGCTGAGAGAGAGAAGGATGCTCAGTTTTAGGAGAGTGGGAATGGCCAAAAAGCCCTTCCACAATCCATGTCTCCTCTAATTCTTTCCCCTGCTTCAGCCTTACGTGGGATCTTCAAACATAAGGTGCCTTCAGCCACCACACGGGTCAACAGAGTAAGTTTATTCTGCAGGGTGAGAATGGACGGACAAAATGAAAACTACATGAGAAATCGTCACAACACAACGCCAAAGGGCAGCTTGCTGGCAATGCTGGCCACGAGAGAGGCAGACAGGGAAGCAGGTTTGGTCCACACGCCCTGTCTCATGTTTCTGTGCCTTTTGCCTTCTCTTTACTCCAAGAATATTTGCTATAACAGAGAGGCCAGGGTGACTTCAAATCATTCTTAAAATAGAACCATCTCAGCCTGAAGGCATGAGGCAATTCTATACAGTGAATTGGTACCAACTCAGGTACCAATTCATATCTGTACTAAGAAAAGTTTCCATGATGCTTTTTTTTTGAGGGACCGGATCCCCCAAATAATACTTTATAGTGAGAACCAGCTTTTCTGGCTCATCAGTAAGTTTCCTAGTTTAGTTGGAACTGTTAGGCCTTAAACACGAAGATGATGTATACAGATTAAAATGCGGGGTTTGAATTTAAGCACGAAGGTTGTGTGCATTGGTTTTATGCAGAGACACGATGTTATTCATTAAGCAGAGCTGTTACCTTGCGAGGAAAGCCACGAGGCACGACAAAACCCACTATCAGAGTTTTATTAGGAGAAGGGAGGGACAGGGAAAGGAATAGGAAGACAGGAAGGGAAAGGAATAGGAAGACATGCCGAAAGTCTGAGGAAAATCATTTTTATCTAAGATGTTTCTGAAGGGGAAGGTAGTTATTTGAAAAGGATGAAGGGGAGGGAGTAAGAGGTTTAAAGAATCAACTCATGGATCAGATCCTCCATTTTCCGCAGACCTACATGTCCTATTAAACACTAAGCCGAATTCCAGCCTTGGCAAGTCTACAGCCATTAGCTGACTTGCCCAGGAAGACTGGATAAAGGCAAAGAGACTGAATCCTCAAGCAAGGGTATCCTGATGGCTGACGGACCAACGTGTGGCTGTCTATCCACCAAGCCAGACCCCGTCCACACTACAGACCTTCACATGAGAAATGCCATGTACTCTCTCCCTCCCTCCCTCACTCACTCACTCACTCAGTCTTGTGTCTCTGATCAGTTTCCATTTTTCAAACATCCATGTCTAACCTTCTTCTTCCCTTCCTCTAAGACAGAAGCCTGTTTTACAGATGCAATACCAGCTTAGGACCTGCGTTTATAGGACTCCTTAGAAACACTCACTGAGAGTATGTCCTTGATTTGGAGCCAATAGCAGGGATGAATATCTGTCTAGGATGAAAATGCTGCTGGTAAAATGCATTTCAACTTAAACTTGTCTATATATGTGAAAACGATGAAGGCTTCTAAGGGATGGATGAAAATATCAAGGTTGTCACTTTCAAACGCTTTTATGAGCTCCTGTAATTCAAAAACATCCTCATCTCCCAAAGGAAAATGCAAGTCTTCTGCCAAGGCTGCAGACCACACTCCGGATTCTTTCTTTAGAACCTTTCCTTCTCAACTCCCACCATCTGGTAGTGAGTTTTGTTTTTATAACATTCTCTTAAAGAGTTCAAATTACTAAGATATTTTGGGGCTAAATGAACCACCAGACTCACTGAAAATACCTTTGAAATGTGGGCTTTGCTTCCTTCTGTGGGTGTTGCTCAGCTGTGTGCTAGACAGTGTTCTTAGAAAGACTCTCTCTGCTGGAACAAGCCAGACTGACAGGGTAGCTGTCTTGGCCTAATCTCTCTCCCAAAGCAAGCCACCTACTGCTATCTCCTCAAGAATCTGACGTCAACATTTCTCAATTCCTGTGTCTGCTGATGAAGCCAACTGGCCCCTGGTAATCCCAGGCCTTTGAATTCCCTAATAAGAGCATGGTCATTGGGAATACACAGACATGGAAGGGTACCTCCCCTTTCATCTGTAACCATGTGACAGGCAAGTGACGGACCTTTCTGAGTCTCTGTTTTTCTCTTGTCAGCCAGAGATGACAATGATCACACCCACCCTTAGGATTCTGGAGGATTAACAAATGTTTCCATGGGAATGTATATGAGATCTAGTCCTTGGCTTTGACTGAACTCCTGCAGTCTATCCACTATCCTTCATGGATAAGTATTTACCAACACCATTGGACGAGCTTGTTGTGGAATATTCATTGAAGATATGTTACATTCTTCTATGCCGTGGAATATTTGTTTAATGAGGCAAAGATCTGTGGCATTCTTTTGTGTTGCATTTGTTTAACTCTGTAAAGCTGTGTTGCTTTGCCTGTCTAAAACACCTAATTGTTCTAATAAAGCACTAAACGGCCAATAGCTAGACAAAAGAGACATAGGTGGGGCTGCCAGGTAGAGAGAATAAATAGACACAAGAGCAAGAAAAGGAAAGAATGAGAAAAGGAGAAGGAGAGAAGGATGCCAGGGGCCAGCCACACAGCCAGCCACAGAGTAAGAAGGAAAGAAAGGTGGATAGAATAGAAAAAGGTAAAAGCCCAGAGGTAAATGTAGACAGGATAATTTAGTTAAGAAAAGTTGGCTAGAAACAAGCCAAGCTAAGGCCGGGCATTCATGAGTAAGAATAAACCTCTGTGTATTTTTTGGGGAGCTGGGTAGTGGGTCCCTGAAGAGAAAAGAACAAAGAGTAAACACACACACACACACACACACACACACACACACACACACACACCAACAACTATACAAACTGCATATAACTGTCTCGGGGTGACCTTTGTACTGCTGCCCTCAGAAGGCCTCCTCCTCTTATTTCCATCCAGCTCCTCTCTGGGCCACTGGAATCATTTCTGCCATGATGTTTTCACTGTATCTCTCTGAAGCCCAGTGTGCCTCCTGCCTCTAAGTTCCTACTGGATGCCTACAATATATCATTTGGTACTTAATGGAGCCCGCCTAGTGTTGTTTCCATAATCATAATGCTGAGCTTATAGAAGACACCAAACACTTATTTATATCATCGTTTCCTCACGGGGATCTGAAACCCTCAAGTGGTTTGAGATTACTGAGCATGGGAATGGCAAATATATGACCCAAATGCTGGCCCACATCCTCCCATATTACTGACAGACATCACTGGGTTTCAAAAGCACTCAGCCAAGATGCTCTTTCGACCCTGTACTTGGATAGTCATTGCTAATCAATCAAAGATAGAATGTGAGATGAAACGTATTCGCCATAGTTACTATAGCACGCTGTTTCTTTGACTTATTATTTGCAAAACAGCTAAATAGTAGAGCCAGGACTAAAATTTAGACCTCCTCTTTCCATGTTGGATGCTGCTTTGGTTTACAACACTTCAGTGAAAAAAATCTTTCATTCAGCTACATGAACATAAAGTTAAAATCTGTTGATTATAAACATATTAACTGTTCTTTCTCTCTCTCTCTCTCTCTCTCTCTCTCTCTCTCTCTCTCTCTCTCTCTCTCTCTCTCTCTCTCTCTGTGTGTGTGTGTGTGTGTGTGTGTGTGTGTGTGTGTGTGTGTGTGTGTGTGAACCTGAAGGCCCAGTCACAAGGTTTTATGTCAATGTACAAAAGTTTGTGATAACTGACCCTCTCAGGGAGTTCAGGATCCTCCCGGAAAGCCAGAGTCCAAGGTGAGTCAGACGGGAGCACTTAGGGCAATGAAGACATGAGTCTCCCATGGGTAGAAGATGACGACAGCTTCTGCCAGGCTCTGGGCCGCCCTTTCTTTCCACTCAGTAACTCACCCCATCCTCGGAACCCTCGGAGGTAGTGGACTGGTATCCTGCCCAGTTCCAGAGAACATCAGCGAACTATCCCAAAGTCACATGACTAGGAAGGGGTGGAAGAGACAGGTGGTCTCAATGGCCACACTGAACCAGGGACAAGAGGCAGGAACAATGAGATCATCGAGTGGCTGGGGAAAGGGGAAGAGCATAGAAAAGCACGGGGAGAGAGTTTGTAGAACAAGGGCATTTCAGAGCTATTCTTGAGGGTGGCTCCAGCGTAGGCAGAAAGACAGAGGTGCCACCCTCAACCTGTCTGAAGTCTTCCTAGTGCAGAAACAGGGGACAAATCCACTCCATGATTTAAAAGAAGGCGGAGTCATACCGTTCTTCTTTCAGAATCTCTAGGCTTGTGAGCAGAGCATAGAACAAAGGTAGATCGTTTTAAAATGGAAAGAAATAGAAAGTAAAATGTCAGCTTTGCTGGGACTAGATGTGGAAGTGGGGGAAATGACCAGGTAGTCTGAGGCAGACCCTGAGTTTGAACACGGATGTCCTGGGTCCTATCTACACCATCATCCTTGCTTTCTTCTGAAGGCCTAAGTGGACATCATTCCATTTCATTTAAACAAAAGGAGTGGACACCAGGCTGCTGAACAATGACTTCATGATCTTCATTGAGGGGGGGGTTTGGGTGTTAGGGAGCCTAGATGAAAGTTCTAATGCTGAACCATGACCTCGACCTTCAAAATCTTTATTCTCAAGAATTTAAAAATTCATAGCATGAGGTCCCTTGCAGATGGCCTCTAGAGAGGGAGACAGAGAGCAGAAATTTAATCATCATTTGAGTTTTAAGTTAAAACAACAGTGGATCTGTCTATCTTCCCTTCAGGTAGATGCTGAGTGTTGAGTTGAGCTGTGGTTCTGATATCTTCCATCTGGGCAGCATTTTTCTTATCAAGAAAGGTATCATTAATGAGGAATATCTGTTTGAAGAACATGCCCTACAGCCTTAAGCCTAATGTCTGGGGAGTGTGATTTCCTAGATAGTTAAAGAAAAAAAATCAATCATTTTATCTTTGATTATACTCTCCTAATTCAGTGTTTAAGACCATTCAGATGGCCAGAATTATCCTTTTTTTCTGTCAAGGTGAGTTAAGAATTGGTCCACAGGAGTCAATCAGGCTTGTGAACAACCTCTGGCTTTTCTGGTGATTTTTATACCAGGTGTTGTATCTAGGTGGGAGCCAGTCAAAGGCTTTGCTTACAGCAGCTTGTTGGGAAGCCTTAAGGAAATGTCCTCTGTGTTGACCCTCCTCTCTATAACATGGACACCTCTGAAAGTCTACCGAGTGGGGTTTCCATGGCCAACCTGAATGAGAGAGGGTAAGTGATTCGGCAGGGATACAGGACATTTTGAGAGCTGATCCACAGACCCTTGAGACTTAATTGACCTTAAAGGGTAAAATATTCTCTCTTTTATTCCTTCTATCCACATTATAGGCCTTCAAGAATAGTTATGAAACACCCAGAAAGTCACTTTATACCAGATATGTACTTTCTAATGTCTATCTTAATAGTCATATAAAGCTTGGACAAAAACCAAATGTCTTTTTTAGTCTTAGCTTAAATATGTTTTTTTTTAAGATAAAATGGAAGAAAATCATAGCCATTACAAAGATAAGCCACAGTGATAAATTCTAGTTGATATTTTGGGTGGGTTCCACTTCTAATATTTTTTAAAATAATTTACATTTCTACAGTGCTATAACTATGTGCTCCATAATACTTTGGTTTGGCTTTTTCTACCCAATCTCACTTCATGCATCATGCCAAGTTGCTTCAAGCTACTAATATTAATTCATGTTGAGAGTCTCTAGTAAAGTCTGTGATCCACCAGTCTGAAGTTCAATACACAAAACGAAGACTGTCCATTTTTCACCCCCCTGGCAAGAATGCAGTCTTTATTTCCTTGTGGAAAATGATACCGCTCAACACAGACCTTTGAGCCAACTGTCAGGAACACACAG
This sequence comes from Onychomys torridus, assembly GCF_903995425.1. Classification (NCBI taxonomy): domain Eukaryota; kingdom Metazoa; phylum Chordata; class Mammalia; order Rodentia; family Cricetidae; genus Onychomys; species Onychomys torridus. The sequence goes on from NC_050462.1 coordinate 38,991,893, forward strand.
GGCTTCCCTGCTAGAAGCTGTCTTTCCTAATTATGACTGCTCAAATTGAATGGCAAGGACAGGAGACTTAGTGACTTTGGACCCTCCAAAGAGCAATGGGCTAAGAATCAGGAAGGTCTACATTCCGAGTGAAGGGAAGGGTTCCCTTCAGAGATGCAAAAAGGTGACCTAGGTCAGCCAACTCACATTTGGCTGAGACTCCCTCAACAGATGCTGTTACCATCTGACAGGCCTTGGGTGGCCTAAATGAACCGAACTGGCCTTGTTCCAATTCCTGGATCACGGGTGTGCAACATCACTAAGTAAGAGGGAGATGCCTATGACTGATGTTGGCACTAACTAATATCTATGCTGGCAGCTCAGCAGGAAGGCTGTGCTGTGAGTCAGTGGCTATTGTAGGGGCTTGGCTTGTGCTGGGACAGTGATGAAACCGTATGAAAGCATGATCTCCAAATACATGTCCACAGCCTTGGAATTTCACTCTTGGACACATGCTTGTGTGTGTGCGTGTAGGAGACCCGGAGGGCCTTGAGCACACAGATCAGCACTAGGGGAACCTGGAATGTAAAACACACGTGGTTGTTCCTTCAAAGGAAGGGATACATAGCCTGTTAGCCTCCCAGAAGGCTTGGGGCAGATGTGGTTAATAACCTGGTGACTTTTGCACTATCTGTGTGGCAGGAAACTGTATCAGATCCTTGCCCAGACCTTTATCATGAGCTTGCTTTCTTAGTCAATCTATAGAACCCATTTTAATGGAAGACGTGACGTGTACTTTACAAAGTGTTTCAAGGTAGTCACGTCTGATCTTGATTTAGCTTCCTTTGTCCTTCGAGTTCCTCAGGGAGATTTTATGTATGTTTTATTGTGCACCCAAGATCAAATTAATTATCACCAGGACAGTTTTTACTGAATTGCGCTGTGCTTAAATATGCCTAAAATAAACTACTCCAGGTCAGATTCCTGAAGCTTGAACCAACACCAGCTACTTAGTCATGTTGAACCAAACTGCCTCCCATGGGTCATTACTCTGCTGGCCGTGGTGGTGGCCGAGACCCCTGCAGGTGCTGTCTCTGGATGGGCTACCTTCGAATCCTCAGACTCTGAAAAACCAGTCATGGTAGTCAGTTTTGTCTCACTCACAAAATACCCGAGAGAGAGAACATTTGAAAAGAGTGACAGATTTACTCTGACTCACAGTTCCAGTCCACGGTTGGTTGGTTCCATGACTTTGGGCCTGTGGCAGGAAAATACATCGTTGTATAAAAGGGCAGTGGAAACGATCTGCTCTCCCCATGGTGGCTGAGAAGCAAAGTCTGGAAGAATGGTCCAGGGACCTAATATCCCCTTCCAGGAGATGCTCACAAGGACCTAACTTCCTGTACCAGAGTCCACTTCCTAAATGTCCCAGCATCTACTAATAGGACCACTGTAGGGACCACACCTTCAATATAGGAGCCTTTAAGAGGCATTTCTTTTGAGGGAGGTGGTTTTGTTTGTTTTGTGTTGTGTTTGTTTGTTTGCTTGCTTTTTTGAGACAGGGTTTCTCTATGTAACTGCCCTGGCAGTCCTCGGTTTGTAGACCAGGCTGTCCTCAAACTCACAGAGATCCACCTGCCTGCCAGAATGCTGGGATTTCCAGCTCAAGTATCACCTCATCCTCGACACTTTGCTCTAACCAGCCTCTTACCATTGTCTGTCTATTAACTCGCAAGGATTCTGTCTAGCTGGGCTATTAAGTGACTTTATAGTTCTGCACAGCTAGGCAAGCACCTGGGCTATTGTTGCCTTGGAAGCACCAGCTTCCTGTTACATTCTGAGACCATGGAAGAGACTCCAGGATCTTTCCACTCCCTTGTGTCCTCAAGACAAGCCTCGGTCTCTCCATTGAGTTTACCTTATCAAACCTAGGTCTCTAATCTAGTTAACTACCCTTAAGCTCCATCAATCCCTTGGTTATCACATCCTCTTTTCTTGTCATCTCATTTTATTTTATTTTCAAACTTCATCTGTCCTTCTCCAGCCTCCTTCCTCCCTCCCAACCTCCTTCCCTCCCTCCCTTTCTTCTTCCCTCCCTTCCTTCCTCCTTCTCCTTCCCTTCCTTCCCTCCTTCCCTTCCTTCCCTCCTTCCCTTCCTTTCCTCCTTCCCTTCCTTCCCTCCTTCCCTTCCTTCCTTCCCTTCCCTTCTCTTCTTCCCTTCCTTTTCTTTTGTTATACATGTGGTGGCAGTCCTTTGCTTTGACCCCTTGAACAAATTTACTGCCTCCACCAGAAATGTTCTCCCTGATGCTTTCAATCAGCCTGTATAAAAAACACACTCCCTCTAGGACTTGGCTTGGCATTCTTTAACTCCAACTCTAACTCAGCCAGCCACACACTGGGTATCTATTAATGTGACGTGTGTGTGTGTGTGTGTGTGTGTGTGTGTGTGTTTGAGCTATCTCTCTAATCAGCTGACCTTCACAGGAAAAGATGACTCCCCGCTGTGGTCTCCATTATTCTTTACACACAACAGACATGGACCAAAAAAAGAATTTGACTCCCAAGGTGTTCAACCAACACACGTAGTAAGACACGAGTGATTCTTCTAGAAGCAGAACTTGTTTGCAGGTCTGCTTTTCAAACAATGAATTGACAAGGGAAGTATGTAGAAGAGTGATGAGCAAGAATATTGACTGTCCATCACACCACTCAGCCTCTGCCACTGCTGCTACCAACACATCTGGACCAGGTACCGAGGGAGTCACCATTTGATGAGTGTGTGCTCTCCTCAGCACCACGATACCTTACATCATTTGACCCTAAGAGACAAAACTATTGGTCTATTATTAGCCTTTTTCAGAGAGAAAAAATGAAGCTTAGAGAAGGGCAGTCCCCCTTGAAGTCACAGTTTAAGAGGAAGTTCTGGTTCCTATGGTCTTCCTGATTTAAACATCAGGAAGCCTGAGCTAGAAGGTGAGAGGACAGAGGAGGATGGTAAAAACCACTCCTGGCTCTCCTTTTTAGAGCTCTCTCAGGCCGACTCCTCCTCTGTAGTACCCATCATTACTGCCCAGGCATGCTCTTGCTCCCTGGTGTGGAGGGTTAGCAGATGCTGGCTCGCTGGCTCGCAACAGCACTACCGAGTCCCCATCTGGAACTGCACTCACATTATAACCCTGCTCCAGGACAGGCCACAGTGCAGGCACTAGTGTGCCCTGCCTGATTTTCTGGTAGCTGTGAAAAATTATCAGAGTGTCAGCAGCTTTTCCATGCCATCGGTTAGAGCTGCAACAGCAATGATACCCTGATGACCTCTCCACCTGCTAAATTCTGCCCTTCTCCTTTTCTCTACCCGTATATTTGGTTCCTTTGATTCTTTTCTTCTTTTTTTCTTTGTTTGGAGTCCTAGATATTGAGGCCACAGCCCCACACATGCCAGGCAAGTACTCTATGCCTAAGCTATAGCTCTATCTTCTGTTTAGTTTATCTAGACACAGAGTCTTGTTAAATTGTGCAGACTGTCCCACGGTATAGGGAGGCACTGGATAGGCACTCCCTAGTCACCTCACCTATCATTTTGTGAAAGAAGCTTTGGAAAGTGTGAGCCTGCATCTGCTGCCCACCCCATGCTGATGTTACCTTTGCCCCAGTTTACAGCTGCCCATGTTCCTCTCTCCTGTCAAGAACTTCTTTCCTATCTGTTCTTCAAACCCTGCTTTCAAGACAGGGACTGATGAATTGAACCACACAAAGGGAACCAATTGTTATAGAATATTATTTTAAGATGTGTTACATTTGTTTATGCTTTGGCACATTTGTTTGTTTAATGATGCAAAGATGTGTTGTATTCTTTTATGCTGCATTTGTTTAACTCTGTGAAGCTGTGTGACTGTGCCTGTCTAAAACACCTGATGGTCTAATAAAGCGCTGAACAGCCAATAGCAAGGCAGGAGAAAGGACAGGCGGGGCTGGAAGGCAGAGAGTATAAATAGAAGGAGAAATCTGGGAGGAAAGGAAAGAATAAGAGAACAAGGAGAGAAAGATGCTAGGAACCAGCCACCCAGCCACCCAGCCACCCAGCCACCCAGCCACCCAGCTACACAGCCACACAGCCACACAGCCACGCAGCCACGCAGCCACACAGCCACACAGCCACACAGCCACACAGCCACACAGCCACAGAGTAAGAGTGAAAGTAAGATACACAGAAGTAAGAAAAAGAAAAAGCCCAGAGGAAAAAGGTAGATGGGATAATTTAAAGTTAAAAAAAAAAAAAAGCTGGCAAGAAACAAGCCAAGCTAAGGCCAGGCATCTATAAGTAAGAATAAGCCTCTGTGTGTGATTTATTTGGGAGCTGGGTGGTGGGCCCCCAAAAGAGTAAGGAGCAAGAACAACCAACACCACCAATCATTGATGTTTTGCCATGTGAGGTTTAAAATAATCTAGTGCTTACTTTAAACCGGAGGAAGAAAGTATATAGCAGGAGCCTAAACACTGTTCTCACTCAGTAATACACCGTTTGTGCATCCACTGTATTAATTAGTGGATTAATCAGTTATAATCTGGGTGGGAGAGAGATGATTTTAAGTTGTCATGGCTTCTCAGCCATGTAGAATGGCCCCCACCAGTGACTCCACTGACCCCTGTGACCATCACTGTCCTCCGTACCCAGGTCCTGTGAGGGTCCTCTGGTTTTGCTCAGACTCTGAGAAGCTGCAGGAAGTAGTTCCAGACATGGAAGGAGCGAGCATCTCTTGGCAGTTCTCCCAGCTCCTCCAGGACCGAGGGGAAATTCAGAGATGTTTCATGTCCATTTCTCCAGGACAATGAGCTGCCCACTCCTCTTCTGCTTATGTTAAAAGTGCGCTAAGACCCTTCAAGATACTAGGAAATGGTCCAGAAGAGGCAGGAGCAGTCTTCAAACACAGCTGACCCTGGCGTTCAGCAAAGGTGTAGCCAGGGCCTTCAGGATGAGTTCAACATGGGGCACCAGGAGGAAATCATCAAGGGATTTTGCTGCAGGTGACCACTCTGAATGGTTTTTTGTTTTGGTTTGTTTTTATTTGTGTGTGTATGGGTGTGTGTGTATGGGTGTGTATTTATGGGTGTTTGTGAATGTATGGGTGTATATTTGTGTATGTGTATATGTTTGTGTGAAGGGATGTGTTTGTGTGTGTGTATGTGTATATGTTTGTGTGGGGGAGTGGTATATTTGTGTGTGTGTACATGTGTGTTTGTGTGTATGTATTTGTGTATATGTTTGTGTGGTGGGATGTGTTTGTGTATGTGTATATGTTTGGAGGTGGTGGTATATTTGTGTGTGTGTGTGTGTGTGTGTGTGTGTGTGTGTGTGTGTGTGTAACCAGAGATGGAAGATAGAAAATAAATACTGCTTCTAGTTTTCTTGTGTCGCCAAGGTCACAATCCATGTTGGCTCGTCACAGAATGACAAGGAGAGGCCCCAGGATTGTGAGGAGCAGGCTCATTGTAATGAATAAGACTCTTGTGACTTCAGAACCCAAAGCTCAGTTTGCTTCACTTCTGCTGTCCTCCTGGGAATCCCTGTGTAAGCCATGTGTCCTTTTGTTAAACTTCAGTTAAGGGGTGGGGGTGGGGGTGGGGAGAATAACAGAGGTTCAACTTCACATCTGGCTATCCAGCATGATCCGTAAAATACACAAAGTTATTCGACAGTCATTCACAAAGGTAATAAATATAACGTCTCCCCTTGGCGATACCAATGCGGTTTTTAGCAATCTTGCAAACACATTTTCATTGAGGAAAAAAAAAAATGTAAGAATTGTAATACTTAGATGAGAGTTCTCATTGCACTCATATATGTTCCGAAGAGGACAGGATTTTTGAGTCACTCACCTGAGGTGCCGAAAGGGGCACAGGTGGAACCTGAGGTCCCCAGATCATTTACCTGGAAATATTGCCACAGATGACTGAGCACGGCTGAGTGTTGTGCAAATATTGGATGGCTTTGGCTATTCCTATTAATACACCGATTCGAATGTGCCAGGAAAGTGGGGCTGTGTTATCCTAGAGAGAGAGAGAGAGAGACAGACAGACAGACAGACAGACAGAGACAGAGAGAGAAGGAGACAGACATACACACACAGAGAGAGAGAGAGAGAGAGAGAGAGAGAGAGAGAGAGAGAGAGAGAGATCAGTTTGCTACAACCTATTTAAATTCCAAATGAGCTTTCCTCTATGATTCTAGGGCAATGGTTCTCAGCCTGTGGGTTGTGACCCCCACAGCGTTCACATATCAAATATCCTGCCTATCAGACATTTACATTATGATTCATAACAGTAGCAACATTACAGTTATGAAGTAGTAACAAAATAATTTTATGGTTGGGGGTCAGCACAGCATGAGCAGCTGTATTAAAGGTTTGCGGCATTAGGAAGGTTGAGAACCACTACTCTAGGGAACTATCCAACAATTTCTAACTTTAGTTTAGTCAAACTGTAGCCAGTGGGCTGAGAGTACAGCACGGCAGTAGAATCCTTGCTTAGCATGCAAAAGGCGTGGGTTTGGTTGGCCCAGCCCTATGCCCACCTAAATACCACATGCTAAGAGAAATTGAGACTTGTTATAAACTCACATGTGTGTGTATGTATGTATGTGTGTGTGTGTATATATATATATATATATTTGCCAATATTACACAGAACCTGGTAACACGTGTGTTTATCTGAGAGGTCCTCTGCTCCCCTAGGGAACCATTCCTGAATATCCCCCTGATGTGTGTGCTCACACCTCACCTCTCAGCTCTCCCCAGTGTCAATGGCTCCCTTTTACTCCCAGCTTTAGTGGGCCAAAGGACCTGAGAGAATGATAGTCGAAACTTACTGTACACTGTAGTCTGTCGAAAAGCGTCCCGTTGCTCATATATGGATGAACCAGGCAAAGCTTCTCCATCTCGGTGAAATACGCAGTCAACTCTAGTATGTGGGGATGACGGAACCTTGAACCAGAAAGTTTGAAACTGTCAAATCTGTCACTCAAATAGAAGGTGGACAAGACTGATTAGGAATGGTGGCAAACAGTTCTAACATGAGACTAAGTCAGGCCAAGAGGCAAGTAGTTTCATTGGGAGTTCCAACAAGTGCTCAACCCCTTTTAACTGACTGCTGACACATAAATAAAAATAATATATTAAGACAGAAGGCGGGAAATTTAAGGAAGTACTGATTTCTTAAGGTTTGGGAGACTGAGAACGTCATACAAAAAGGAAAACATGATTCCATATTCACTTATTTTCACTGATATAAAAGTGAATATTTTGTTAAGCAAATAATGATGCAACCGAGACCTAGATGATGAAGTGTCCAAAGCAAGTAAGTCACAAAAACACAGGATTAGAGAAGACTGTCTTCACTCATCCATTAACGGAGCATTGCTTCATCAGGTGCTGGGTCAAACCCCAGTTACATGCAGGAAAGGGATAGTCTTGTCTTCACAAAGCTTGCAGTGTTATCTAAAATCTGCACAATAGTAGCTTGAAGTATAAAAATACGACACTGATTTTAGATTACAGATTTCTACATTAGTATACTATATTATAGTATTATTATATTATATTCTACATTAGTATATTGGTATATTTTTTAGGCTCCTATTCTAAGCATTTATTAACCAGTTAACCAAGCTAAACTAATCCTTGGATGTCATTGCTTTATGAAGATCAATGCACTCCAGGTATGATAGCTAATCTTCACTGTCAACTTGAGTAGATTAGAATCGCCAGAGGAGAGCACTGCATGTGAGCAACACCTCCTCATGGACTAGGGTCCAGAAATAAATGAAAAGAGCCAGGCAGGCAGAGCACAGTGACTCATCTCTCTGTGCTTCCAGACTGTGGACTCACAGGCCACAGTTAGCCCATCACGAGGCCAGTTCTCTCGGAATCCTACCACTGTGACTTCCTGCCGTGATGGATTCTCCTCTCAGACCCTGAGCCAGAACAAACCTTCACTTCTTTAAGACTTTTTGGTCATGTGTCTTGCCATAGCAGCAGTACTAAGGCACCAGGTAACTGCAAACTGTGAAATATGGTAAGGCTGTGAGCTCAGTTTACTATACTGAATACCTACTGTGTTTGCAGCATGTTTGAGAACATTAAAATAAATGAAGCTGTTAAAAAAAAGTTCTATTTATAAAGGTCCTAGTTTGTAGCAAATTTCCTACAAACACAAATATACTCTCATATACACACGTATAGATTTACAATTTATATATATTTATCTGGTATAAGGGGCGTGCTGATCACTTTATCTCTCTTGCCTCAAATATGCCAGTGTCTGTGTGTGCACATCTGTATCCCCAAACACATACACAGGAAGACTTTCATTTTAAAATATGTCAAAAACAAGATCCCTACACTTTATTATGATTCAGATCGTAGAGTGGAAAACAGTGGGCTAGTAATATATTGAGGAGATATGGCGAGCTGCTTTCACAGATGGTCTGTACCACTAGCTGGCTGGTTCTCCTGCAACCTAAGCTAATGCAGAGAGAAGCGTCTTTTGGAAAGCAGTAGAGAGGAGACGTCACAGAGACATGGCAGTCCTTGTGGGCACAGCAGAAAGGACACTGTGCTTATTTTTGTTTTCTAATTTTTATTTTATTTTCTGCAGGTGTGTTTTGCCTGCAGGTCTGTCTGTCCCCCACTTATGTGCTCGATGCCTGTAGAGGCCAGAAGAAGGAATCGGAGCCCTTGGAACTGGAGTCATCAGAGATGGTTGTGAGCTGACATGTGGGTGCTGAGAATCAAACCCGGGTCCTCTGCAAGAGCACCCAGTGCTCTTAACGGCTGAGCCATCTCTCTTTGCTTATTTTTAAACATTACTGATCTAGCAGGAAAAAAAAAAAAAAACTAGGTGGTTCAGATGTTAGTGAAGAATGAACATGGACAGACAGTTGGGGTGGGATTGCTCCTTTTGAGCCTATAAACTCATGCCATTTAAAATCCCCTAGCAATTTTTAAGCCCATAGAATGTAAAGTTACATAGATCAAGATCAGCAAATCCAATACTAACTGAAATCACTTCAGAAAGTATTTCTAAATGGCCACTGTTGGCAAAACAATACAGGTCTCCATGGTGAGAGACAGAGGACAGATTTGAAGGACACACAAACTCGGGTTTGCATCCCTGTCTTTATAACAGCTGTGTAAATGTAGCCAGGTGGTTTCAACTCTCTGAGAAGGTGTCTATAGCGAGATTCAGGAATTAAGACACCTGTCTCTTGCCAGGCCTGGTTGCCTACACCTTTAATCCCAGCACTCAGGTGGCAGAGGCAGGCAGATCTCTGAATTCCATCCCCTGGTCTACAGAGCAAGTTCCAGGACAGCCAAGGATACATAGAGAAACCCTGTCTCAAAAACCAAAACCAAACCAAAACCCACCAAACAAACAAACAAAAGAGTTCTAATGAATAAAAAAAAAAAAGCACAAAGTTAGGTGGGTAGGGAGGTGAAGGCAGAGAGAGTGGACCTGTGAGGAGGGGGAACAGCAACTAACATGATTAAAAGACTCTCGAAGATTTAAAATATTATTTTTATAAGACCATATCCCCTGATATAGTAGAATTATATCCTTGGGATTCAAGAATGGCACAGCATTCATAATATGATCAATAATATACCACATCATCCTACTGAAGGTAAAAAAAACAAAAAACAAAAAAACATGTGATCATCCCAACAGAGGCAGGAAAAGCATTTATCAAAACTCAAAGCCCTTCAAGATGAAACTCTCAATGAGTTATGGAAAGAATGCAACTCAATACAATAAGTGCTGTATATGATAAACTTGTAACTAATGACATAACCCATCACAACAAATAAATTTTCCTTAAGGAGTGGGAATGAGATGTGGGGGGTCCATACTCATGTCTATGCAGCATAGCACGGCAAATCCTAGCTAGAGCAAGTAGGCAAGGAAAAGAAAAAGGAGTCTGAGCTAGAAAGGAGACAGGTAAATTGTCCCAGCTTGCTTATTACAAAAAACTCATATGTAGAAAGCCTGGAAGACTCTACCACCAAAAAAAAAAAAAAAAAAAAAAAAAAAAAAAAAAAAAAAAATGGCAAGAACTGATGAATTCACTAACTTCTTCCAACACAAAATCAACACATAAAATCAATGTTATTTCTCTACATTCACAATGAGCTACCTGAATAAAGAATGAGGAAAACTATCTGTTACTAAGATATCAGGAAGAATAAAACACCAAGGAATGAACTTAACCACAGAGATAAATGATCTGTACACTTAAAACTACATTGATAAAAGAATTAGAGATGCATGGAAATAGACAGATACATCTGGCATCATGCATTGCAAGAATTAAGCCTGCCAAACTGTCCAAGCTGCCCAAAGTAAGCTGCAGATTCGACATTATGCCGACCAAAATTGCAACAACATTTTTTCACGACAAGAGAAATCCTAAAACTCATATGAAGCCATGAAAGACTTCAAACAGTCAAAGTAGTGTGAGGAAGTGGAGCCCCGATTTAAAGGAGCATCGCAATGCATTAGTAATCAAACCAGTCTGCATCGGCAGAGAGCTGTCCCACCGATCAGAGGTTCCAACACCACCCCACACACACACCAATCTATTTGTCCACCATTCACTAAAATCCTGCCTAGGAGGTGAAGAGTACACAAAGGGCAAAGAAACATTTCTTCAGTGAATGGTACTTGAAAAAGAGGCTTGGAAAGAGCAACATGTAAAAACTGACTTGATTGATGCATCAGAAACTTACATAAGAGATCTGACAACATACAGGTCCTAAACCAAAATTCCTTTAACATTGGCAATGTTCTTTTCTGGTTTTTTTTTTTGTTTGTTTGTTTTTGGTTTTGTTTTGTTTTGTTTTGTTTTTAGATTGTGTGCATTCTTGAGTTTAAATAGATTAGACATTTGATTCTCTCCTCGGAAGGAAGGTAGGGCCTGGCTAGAACAGAACAGAGCGAGCCATGTTGCTACTTTACCTTTTGTGTGGAAGGATGAAAATAAGAAACCAAAATGTGTTTGTGCATGTGTAACAGACCTCCAAGAATAGATCCAAAGAGCTGGTAATGAGGTTGCCTTTGAAAACTCAGCCGAGTAGCAGGAGAGGACACTTTCTAAATTTACCCTTTTGTGTTTCTCAGATTTCAAAATGTCTGACTCTTACCTCCATAAACAAACAAGTGAAACTATAAAAATCTATCACAACATCTGGATTGAATGTTCTTTATTGGCCATTAATATTAGCTTCTAATTCTATCTCTGACCCTGGCTATAAAAGGGACAGAATGCAGCCAGGTGGCTGTGGCAGATGCCTTTTATCCCGGCACTTAGGAGGCAGAGGCAGGGGGATCTCTGTGAGTTTGAGGCCAGCCTGGTCTACAGAGTGAGATCCAGGACAGGCACCAAAACAACACAGAGAAACCCTGTCTCAAAAAAAAAAGGAGCGGAGGTGTGGGGGAGAGACAGGATGCAGCATAATACTTCTCTCCCCACTTTCCTCTCCACCCCATTGCACATATCTGCTCCACAACCACCAGAGAAAAGCATCTTCTATTTGTGAGGAGTGGTGAGTTCCCAGTGTTAGAGGCTGCCAGTGAGTATGGCTGCACAGCTGCACTTAGGAAGTTATATAAAAAATGAAGCCATTTAAATTTGTCACCCCGGGACTCCCAGATTCGTGAACGAATTCCCTGGAAAATCATATGTACATCAAAAGCCCTTGATTCCTTTGTCTAAAACTCTCTTTCTGAAGAGAGCCACTCAGTTGAGACAGTCTCTCAACTGCAACATCTCTAAGGAAAGGGAAAGGGACACTCGTGTGACGCTAAGGATTACTATTCAGCCGTGTCAGTCACACACAATTTAACCCACTTCCTTGTGACGGTTTCTTGTTTCAATATGTCCAAATGAATCATGGAAGTGCTCTCTTTTAAAATTTATTTTAAGGAATACACCAGAGCAGATGTCAAAAGTGTACCCGATGTTCGAACATCCAACCCACACTAATTAAGTGCCAGCCACGCCAAACACTGTAAGATCCAAGATGAACAAAATACACTCACAGGAGTAAAACATCCAGTTCTGATAAAAATCTCTTCCAATGCTTCTTAAACTGCATTTTTTTCTCCTGAATGTCATACAAGAAAGAAAAAGAAAAAGATTTAAGAGCTGGCTCTCTACTTCTGAGAGTCTTTGTCTCGGCAGACTTTCCCTTTTGGATAGAGTTGAGCCCCCCCCATCCCGCAAACCTCCCCCAGGGAGAGAATCCTTAGTGTTCATCAGATTTCCAAAAACGTTTTAACTCCCAAGCAAGACTTGCAACCATTTCTCTTGAAGTGAAAGTTTTCCTGCAATCTGCCATGTTGCAAATCTCACATCCAAACTCACCAGTTTCAGACATTTACATAAATTCTAAAATATTATGTATTCACGGAAAATTCCACAATGACAGAAACTCCTCACTGATCTCCCATACACACACACACACACACACACACACACACACACACACACACACACACAATTATGTTAGCTGTGTTCTTTCCACTATTTTAGCATTTTATGAGTTGGCTCATTTGCATATGTCCATTCAAATTCATTTTTGCATTAATTTTGAAAAGATGTGCCTGCTGTGCAAAGGAAATTGTAACTTCTTACTACGACATTTCAAATCTATGATAAGTTGTGTGGGGCTTTAATCTCACCGTTCAGGAGGCAGGTGCATCTCTGTGAGACTAAGGCCAGCTTGGGTTTGCCCAGTAAGACCCTGCCCAATCACCATCATCATCATCATCACCATCATCATCACCATCATTATCATTATCATCATCATCATTATCATCATCATCATCATCATCATCATCATCACCATCATTATCATCATCATCACATCTTATCATCATCACCATCATTATCATCATCATCACATCTTATCATCATCACCATCTAACCAAGATCCAGGCATACAGATAATGAATAAATTAATGACTTCAACAATGTTGTATTGAACCCTTGGGTAATAGATGGCATGCCCTTGGTGTCTTCAATGCTGTATCACCGTACATCACTGGATCTCAAATTCCTTTCTTCTACCATTAAAACAGTACATGAAGATGCTCTTAGGTCCTAGCTATAAGGTCGTCATTTGCAACTTGCTAGAAAATGAAGTGTTTAGAGCTCTATTGTCATTGAAATCCAAGGGGAATTCTGGTTACCACTGTCCAAGTTGAATTAAAAACAATAAACCTGGGGCTGGAGAGACGACTCAGAGGCTAAGAGCACTGGCTGCTTTTCCAGAGGTCCTGAGTTCAAATCCCAGCAACCACATGGTGGCTCACAAACATCTATAATGAGAACTGGTGCCTTCCTCTGGCCTGCAGGGATTCATGCAGAGAGAACACTGTATACATAATAAATCAATAAATCTCAAAAAAGAAGAAAGAATAAAAAACAAAAACAATCAACCTAGCTCGCTAATCATTTCCAAGGACTACTTCATGGCAGCCTGCATATTGTAAGTACCTATCCAGGAAGATGAGGCCTCTCCCTTGCACTTGCTGTTTCTCGGTCACAGGTTGTTTGTTGTTTTTTAATCTGGTAAACAGACTCACAGCTGTGTCTCTGCAAACCTAGCACTTGAATGTGGTTTATGAATACAAGACTTCTTATGGGCTGCTGAGGGACACTAGCCCTCCGCCTGAGCTGCTGCCAGACCTGCCAAATCCAAATCAGCCCATTGTAGGATGATGTCCAGGTGACTGGCAGGACAACTGAGTCGAGGGGCACAGATCTGACAATCTGATAAAATTCTCCACTTCTGGTCCTTTGAGAAATGTCCTTAAAGGCGTCATCCCAATGTTTCAAAATGCATTCTTTTAGAAAAGCATGCAGTTAATTTACTAAGGGGCCTTGGCATGATTATGTCTTCCATTTCCTTGTGTGTGTTGGGCAAAAAAAAAAGGGGGGGAGTGGGAAAAAAAGGTATTGGGGGGTGGGAGGAGCCCTGTACTTCCACTTACCGTCTTAAGAGCTGTAGGACCACCAGGTACAGCTAAATTCTTGAAAATGGCCTGTATGACTTTCCTTTAAAGCATTCAACAAACACCCATGGAGCAAGTACTAAAGATAGCCTCGGGGATGCACAAAGAGATGAGAGTTCTCAAGAGAAGGTGTGACTTCAGTTGGAACTGCAGTGGACCACTTCATTACAAGGAAGTGAGGCAACAATGCTATAGCTGAGTCAGGTCACAGAAGCCATGCTAGACAGTAAGATGCAATCAAGAAAGGAGAAAAAGGAGACCTAGAGGCAAGAGCATGCCATCCCTAAGTCAACCTAGTGAAAATTCCAAAAAGAAGTGCACGTCTGGTAGCAGATGCAGAGAGAAGACTGGAGAGACCCTTGGGGGTGGGGGGTGGCCTTAAGGTTCAACCATGACAGAGTACGCCAATAAGGCCAGTGACTCCTTGACAGTTAAAAAACTGGCTTCAACTGGGTCCCAAGGGCCAATATTCTAATGTCTTGAATAGTTTTACAATCCAGTTTTCTTTAGTAGAGAGTCGATCTCAGGAATCTCAATGTGTCTGTGTGAGATTACTGATAAAAATGCAATTGAAGGACACGGGAGAAGTCACTTAACAATGACATAAAAGTGTCTGAAACACAAGCTACAAGCAGGAATCGCTTTCAGTACCTCCCAGTCCCGTCCAGCAGTGTCCAGGCTTGGTCTGTTTCCTTTCATTGCTTCTTCCCCACTGATTTTACCTTAGCTTAAGTAGTAGTTCTTAACACCCGTTACACGTTGGAAACTTTTACGAAAATATTTTGTGTCTCAACAACGACTACCCTGTCACGCTAACCCTAAGGGAGCAGTAGTAGATCCACACTTTGGTGGTAACCAACAGCTCTCTAGTTGGACTTAAGACCTACCCAACAAGAGGAAAACCATGCTTGGTACTGGAAACTTGGCCAACTACCCAGAGCTAGCAAAGTCATGGATCTTGGAGGAGAACCTAAACCACCCCTTTACCAAATCAGTATAATCCTTGGCTACATTCTAAATATTTGTCCTTAGAGCCACAGTTAAGTATAGTTCTTACCGCTCGCTATGGAACCTTCTCTTCTCAACAGATGGAGACCATTACAGAAAAACACAATCAGTCAAAATGCAAAGGCCTGTTCCAATGGATACATCTACAAAAGTATTACTGCATTCAAGGCTCAGGAAATATTGAGCAGTTAGGAGCACATACTGCTCTTGCACGGGACAAGAATTCAGTTCCCAATGTTGGGTGGCTTACAACTGCATAAGGCTCCAGCTCAGGAGGATCCAAAGCCTCTGGTCTGCTCAGGCAGATGCACACACACACACACACACACACACACACACATTATATATATATGTGTGTATATATACAGTGTACACATAGTGTGTATATGTGTATATATACAGTGTACACATAGTGTGTATATGTATATCCTATATCCATAAATACTTTTTATGTACAGATAGATAGATAGATAGATAGATAGATAGATAGATAGATGATAGATAGATAGACAGAGTAGATTATGGGGCCTTGTTAAATCACTGGGACTGTGTTCTAAGGCTATGCCTGGCCCTGCCCTCCCCACGCCCTTTCTTGGCCATCATGAGCTGAGCAGCTGTCGTCTTCCAAGTTATCCTATAGCGTTCTGTCTCACCACCAGCCAGAACACCATGGCGCCAACTGAACAAGGACCAAAACTCCTCCAACTGGAACCAAAAAAGCGTTGCCTGCTTCAAGCGAACTCTCGCAGGTGTCTGTCATGGTGATGGAAAACTGACTTATCCTACTGGAGCGTCTTCTTCCTCACGGTCCTGAGCTCTGATAAAAGCTCATCCATAAAAATGCTCACCTGCGGCGTTGCTCTGAGATTGTGAGGAGGAGACACTACTGGGAGTAAGCAAGTGTGAACAATGTGATCTCCTCCTTCTCCCTCTTCTTTTAGTAAAGTTCATACTACGTAGCCTTAGCTTGCCTAGACATTTCTTTGTAGACCAGGCTGGCTTTGAACTCACAGAGATCTGCCTGCCTCTCCTTCCCTAGTGTGGAGATTAAGGGCATAATGCCGAGCTAATCTGATCTTCATTAAAGTTCCTGGGGCCATGAATGGCTTTTCATAAAGTGTTTCTCGATGGGCAGTGGTGGCGCACGCCTTTAATCCCAGCACTCGGGAGGCAGAGGCAGGTGGATCTCTGTGAGTTCGAGGCCAGCCTGGTCTACAGAGCAAGTTCCAGAACAGGCTCCAAAGCTACACAGAGAAGTCCTGTCTGGGGGGGGGGGGGGGGGCAAAAAAACACCTCTAGGGGTGGGAGGGATTTTGCTTCCACACCACATCCCTTAAAGACAGGCATTCATGTCTTAGTTATTTCTCAGTCCCACCCCCACCCCCACCCCAGCGTCATATACCTCATTTCCATTGGTGAAATTTTATCTTCAAGTATACATCCTTTCAGTGTTAATGAAAAAAAAAGACACATTTTAATACGAAATAGGAGCAAATAAGTGGAACTGATGCCCACGAAAGTCATTTGTTCCATACCTGTTTAAATAATTTAACCACGTATGTTTGATTCTGAATCTCCACTTTGTATACTTCAAATATTTCCCCTTCTCCAATTAGGAAGTCTTTGTGGAAATGTTTGGTCCCTTCTATGATATTTTGGAAGCTGACAGAGGGCTTATGCAGTATTCCTTAGGAGGGAAAGAGAGGGGAGACAATAAGCCATCTCTTCTGAAAATCAACATCACTGTTACAAGCAGGGCAGACATTCCGAAAGCACATCATCAGGGCACAAGGCTTGAGAGCAATCCCAGGATAAAGCCACATGTGTTCTCCGTGTGTCTGCTGGGGTCTGGCTCTCATCCCTCAACACAGCATGGGGCTGTTTAGATGTTTGAACGGCAGCTTGATTTTTATCTTCAAAGAGGTTAACCAAGGAAGCGTGGCTGAGGCCATGATTCTAGAAATCAGTTTGTCCCCAGGTCAATGCCCTGCTTTTGACCTAGTGGACTCTCGAGATGACTGCACAGTCCCCCAGGCATTGCCAATAGAGGAGCTTTTCAGAGCAGCAGCCTCTAACAGCCCTAGCTGATTTCCTCAGAGTCAATGAAGACACTTCACCTTTGAAAAGATCACCCAGCGTAGGTGCTGGGGGAAGATATCTAAAGATAACCAAATGCAGATTTGAACAGACAGAGGGCCTAGAGGTGGCTGAGCACTCCGGAAGTTCAATGGATAAAAACAAAAAATAAAAAGCATTGCTAAAGCAGAGCTTAATTTTAACCACGTTTCTACAAACACCCTCTAAAAGACATTTACAATTTAATTTAGATATCAGTGCTAAAGACTCCAAACCTGGCCTGCCTTTCCTAACTCTCACTTAACTGGAGAGTCTTCAAACTTGGTAGGAATGATTAGCCAACTGGTTTTAAGTAATCCTTAAATTTTGTCAGAATGCTTCTGGGGGGGGGGGAACGAAATCATTTTCTCTACAAATAAAGTATGAAAGCTAATATGAAATACAAATGGGTTTCTATAGCGACCTTCAGCATTACCCAATAATCGTCTCAAAAGGCCTGTGCATCTATGAAAACTTCTGAAGCTATGTAAAACTCAATATAGGTTTGTAAGGTTTGTAAATGTTTTCTTTTTTTTTTTTTTGAGCTGAGAATCGAACCCAGGGCCTTGCGCTTGCTAGGCAAGCGCTCTACCACTGAGCTAAATCCCCAACCTGTAAATGTTTTTCTTATGGTGTACAAAAACATCAAATTCTGCTAACAATTTCTTCACTAGCCAACAGACGACGACGATGATGATGATGATGATGATGATGATTAAGGATACAATGGATCCTTATCTAGCTATATGTCACCCACTATGACTATAAGTGTCCATCAAATTTAAAAATATTTAATATCTATGAAAATGTTATATTAAATTGGAATATAAACAGTATGGTTATTTATTATTTTCCCCTGTAAACTCTCTTAACGAGAGTGTGATTTAATTAAATTGTGATGTAATTGTTTTTACCTTTTTCATTATGTTCAGGAACAAGAACATTATCTGCTGAGACATTGGTTGGTTCCTGAAAGAAGAAATATATATTAAGTCATTCCATTTTATAAGTCTAGGAAAAGCAGAGCCCAGACAGAAATCAATAGCTCCCTGTGAGACGACACAATGCAACAGAGCAGAGTCTGATTCAGAAGAAAGCTGGGGTAAAGCTAAGTCAGCTCACCTTACTCAACAGTATTCATTTCCTTACAGACATGGCTTCCATGTCCACTGAGGACAGCAAAGCATCAAGGCCACAGTCACTTATAGCCAGTTTTAAATGGCTTGTAATGTTTTTTCTTTTAAAAAACCACTAATGATTTGTTGTGATTTAAAAAAAACAAAACAAAAAAAAACAAAAAAAAACACAAAAGAAACAACAACTAGCAACTCCATAAAACATCAACCAGAAAAGGGAAATTAAAAGCTGAATTAAGGGGATGGAGAGATAGTTCAGAGGTTAAGAGCACTGGCTGCTCTTCCAGAGGACTGGGGTTCAATTCCCAGCAACCACATGGTGGCTCACAATCATCTGTGGTAGGATCTGATACCCTCTTGTGGCATAAAGGTATACATGTAGGTAGAGCAGTCATATACCTAAAATAAGTAATTTTGTCTTTTAAAGCTGAGTTAAGATGAGTGAGTGATTCACGGCATCTTAGTAGTTCTAAGTCTCAGCTCAAGTAGATCCTGGAAGGAGACAACACTTACTCTTCACATATTTACAGACCTCAACTAAATACAGACAAAGCTTTTCTAGTTTTCAAACACTGCCTGCTCATTCAGCATCTTTCCACCAGAGAATTTCAATCTTTATGAAAACATTTGCACCAGAGGTCCAGGGTCGTTTTCTCTGCGCGCATGCTCAATGTTGGGCGTTAGGTTGGGAAATCGGAGCTCCTGATGACGATGCACTGAAGGATTTGAGCTTGCTCCTGGAAGAGAGGTAAAGGGAGCTGGGTATAGAAATGTTTGTGTCTCGAATGTTCATTTGCCCACAGACCATGGAAATAAATATTTCACTAGTGACGTCCATTTCTAAAGTTTAACTTCGTTCAACTGAAATGGCTGTCAATTCACGCCTGTGAAATGGTTTCTAATGGTCAAGTATTTCGAGACAGGGTTACTCCGTGTAGTTTTAGTGCCTGTCCTGGATCTCACTCTGTAGCCCAGGCTGGCCTCGAACTCACAGAGATCCACCTGGCTCTGCCTCCCGAGTGCTGGGATTAAAGGTGTGCACCACCGCTGTCTGGCTCAGGTATTTTTAGCTATTATTAAAAAGAGTACAGTAAGAAACAGAAAGCTTAAAGGCAAGTGTAATGCTCTTTCTAGGTTCTGCAGATACATGTGAAATGTTGAGGTAGGGAGATTATACTGCCTGGGTTGGTTTATTGGTGTGTACATACATATACATATATCAATCACCAATACTCACACCCCTTCTCAAATATAAGCTATAATTTTACCTTTTAGAATTTTGTCACAACTGAGGTGTTCTATGAAGCTTCCTATAAAAGATTAAAACACCTTCGGTTTTACTGTCTTTTCTAACATTTTTATTCAACCTTTAGAAAATTTTTATTTTTATGGCCTAGTTACTCTTATTTTATAGTGTGTATCCAATTATTTTTGTTTACAAAACTAGCATCAAAATACTATCAATTAATTTTTTCAAAGCCCCCCACTGAACAATATTATTAACCACCTGAACATATTCGATATCTCTGGAACTTTCTTTCCAAACACAGAACTCACACATCCTCCTCCAGAAGACACTGAACATCCTCCAAAACAGACCACATGTTGGGCAATACAATGAGCCTCCGTGTGTTTAGAAGTTTGAATCACACAAAGTACATTTTCTGGCTTGTGGGAAATGAAAGTAGAAATCAGCTATAGAGAGAAACTTGAAAAACTCACAGAAACAGGAATATTAAAAAGTCATGACCTAGGAGTCGAAGGCAATGGCATATCGTAAATTGGAAAATACTTTGAGATGAATCAAAAATTTAAAAAAAATTAAACAAAACCTAAGGTAGGTAACACAAGCAGGGTTTAGAAGAAAACCTGTAACCGTAAACTTCTACCTTAAAAAGGAGAACTATCTCAAACCAGTGGCATATTTTCATTGTAAGAAACTATTTTAAAAAAATGACAAGGTACACAAAAACAAATGGAAGGAATTCAGGTTAGAGTGGAAACAGAATTTTCAAAAATAGAGATTTCTAGGCAGCAGGGATGGTTCTTTGAAAAGATCATCAAAACTGACTGTGGTTTAGAAAGGATGGAAATGGGAGGGGGGGAGGGAGGGGGAGGGGGGAGGGAGGGAGGGGGAGGGCGAGCAACTCAAATTACTAAAACTAAGAACAAAAGAAAAGCAATCACTACTGGTTTAATGATGTTACTGAGTAATCTGTTATAAGGGATGTTATGATATCAAGAAAATAGAATACACAAGAAATTAGATGATATGAAACAGTTTTCTAGCAGTCTATCTCCTAAGATCAATTCAGAGGATATTCTAAATAGACCTGCAATAAGAGATTGAATTAGTGTTTTCTTTCTTTCTTTCTTTCTTTCTTTCTTTCTTTCTTTCTTTCTTTCTTTCTTTTTTTGGTTTTTTGAGACAGGGTTTCTCTGTAGCTTTGGAGCCTGTCCTGGACTAGCTCTGTAGACCAGGCTGGCCTCGAACTCACAGAGATCCACCTGCCTCTGCCTCCCGAGCACAGGTGTGCGCCACCACCATCTGGCTGAATTAGTGTTTTCTAACCTCCGACAGAGAAAGGGTTGGGCATAGGTGAATTCTACGGTTTAGCACAAGCCCTGTATAGACTCTTTAAACCCGAGGACATAACAACTCCCAGGTCATTCAATGGGGCCAATGTTGTTTTGATACCAATGCCAGGCTAACACAGCAAAGTGCAGACCACTAACTCTTATGCATATAGATGCAAAACTTCTCAACAAAACACCAGCAAACCAAATCTACAAATATACAATGTATCACATGCTACAGCTGAGAGGGATTTGCCCTAGAAATCCAAGATTTGCTTAAAATTGAAAGCCAACTAATATAACACAATAGAACCGAGGTTACAAAAGTGTAGGTTCACCTCAAGGTCGTGACAAATAAATCGACAAAAAATCTGATACCTTGCCACGATAAAACAAAATTTAAAACCCTAGAAACAGGTCTGAAGAGATGGCTCAGCAGTTAAGAGCACACTGACTGCTCTTCCAGAGGTCCTGAGTTCAATTCCCAGCAACCACATGGCGCCTCACAACCATCTGTAATGAGATCTGGTGCCCTTTTCTGGCCTGCATGAAGACAGGTCACTCATATACATAAAATAAATAAGTATTTTTTTAAAAAAATCCTAGAAACAGGAGGAAATTTCCTCAATCTGATATAAGGTATCTATGAATAAACACTGTTAATGTCATAACTAATGGTAAAAGACAGTCTGTTTTCCCCTTAAGGTCAAGAACAGGGCAGGACCGCTTGGTCTGGCTGTGTCTGCTCATTATTACCTCAAGAGTGCTAGCCAAAGGAGGCAGACGAGGCAAAGAGCTAACACATACCCTGACTTGAGTATTGCCACACACAATATTTCAAGTCCGGGAACTATAAACACATTAAAATTCATCATCCTTTTGTTATTAAAGAAAACAAAGATAATATTGTGTTATCAGGAAATGACAGCTTTCAATAGTTCCTCCGAGAAGCCAGTAGAAAGCTGTTTATTGTGCGTCAAAGCTACTTAAGAAAAAAAAAAACACGGCTTTGGGGAGACAGCTCAGCTGGAGAAGTGCTTTCTACACAAGTGTGAGGATCTGAGTTCAATCCCCAGAGCCCACGTGAAGAAAACAAAACCAAACCAAACAGCCAGGTACAGGCACGCTTGTAAACCCCAGGACGGTGGCGATGGGCAGGCAGATCCTAGGAGCTCACTCACCATTCAGCCTTGCCTTTAGGTGAGTGCCAGACCAATGAGATCTCGTGGTCTTGAAAACCAAAGTAATAACTCCTGAAAAATGACACTCACCGTTGCCTGCTGATCTACACACACACACACACACACACACACACACACACACACACATGCATCCACACCTACACATACACAAAGCAAAACTAGGGGAAAAAACCCTACTGGTAATTAAAATATAAATGCAAAATACAGTGTATACATATCTGCATGCTGGAAACAGGATAGTAAACACTAGGTTGGTTGGACAGTCTGGTTATGTGGCAATCTCTGAGCGATCCCTTTATGGTGGTATTGAAGCCACCTAGTGGCAGAATCCTGACTTGCAGAACAGTCCCTGGGAAGGAGTACCAGGTCTTTCTCGGTGAGACTCAAAAGCCAATTCAAATCTAAGGGATGCCTGGAGTTCAAACATGAAAGGTAGAACACACCTCTAAAGTTAACAGTGTCCCACCAAAAAGAACAGACTTTTTTAAAGGTAAGCAAAGAGAGATTATCTGTTTAACTGCACAGCCTGGCCATGACAGCAACAGGCAGAGACTTCACTAAGAGTTCTGCCTCCTAAGTCAGTGGCTAGCTTCCACAGGACACACCTGCTCACGGACGTTGGACATTTGACTCCCTAGAGTCCACAAGCTGGATGCTGTAGTGTGACTTTGATCGCAGCACTTCTCCGGGAGTTAGGAGGTGAGGATATGAGAATTAGCCTCCTGTAGGCTGACATCCTAGCTAGCCTGGAATATGGAGGGCAGGAGAAACAATGGAACCAGCTCCTGAAAGTCATCCTCTGGCTGCCGCCCTTGGGTTTGCCACACAAATATGGCCTGAATAAAAAGAAACAGACCGGACACACTAGAGTAAAGGGCAGATAAGTAAGGCATCGTCAGAGCCCGTGGCCTGAAATGGAGAATCACATCTTTATTCTGGAGGTATCATTTCCATTCAGAGAAGACCTAATCACATAACTCTCTAATAACTGGAAGATCCAATGTTAACTTGCTAACTTTTAATAACAAAGTGACATGAAAAATAACATTATATATTTTGATTCTTATTCTGAGCTTTAGACAAAAAGCTGATGCTCTTAGTCACTAAATGAAATGTTAGACTCCTGTAGTCACCAGGAGGATGGGACACACCTTTAATCCCAGCCTTCAGGAGGGAGAAATAGGCTGGTCCCCGTGAGTTCAATGCCAGCCTGGTCTATATAGCACATTCTAGGCCCATCAAGGTTATATAATGAGTCCCTGTCTCAAAAACAAAACCAAAAAAAGTAGAAAGGAATGTACAGTATTGTTAAGCAAGGAGGGAAGAAAGTGTCACCTTCACGAGCAACAGGTCACTGACAGCAAGGTGGGCCAGCGTCTGGGTAAAATGCAGTGTCTCTATTCAGAAACGACAAGTCCCATAGGAAGAGCAGAGAGCCTCAGTGAGAGAACACACTCACCGTAGCTGGTGATTAAATGGATAGCTCGTTGATGCCCCATCTCCTGGAGAATCTGTAAAAGGTCGCCAATGGTCTTGTTTTTCTGCGCCCAGGACCACAGCAATTCCCTTGATCCACTTTTGCCTTGGTCAACGTATTTCTCAATATGGCGAACATCCAGCCAGCTGCTTGAAAGCCGCTCCGCTGTGGAAAGCGAGACAGAAAGAAGGCGAGAATAGCTTACCTTTGTTCACGTCCTTGGGACGTGGCTTATCACCTTGTATACCGTACGTCATTTGAATCGTAACCTTTTGAGCTAATCTATCACCTGCTCCTGCTCTTCTGCCTTTCTTCACATTGCTAACCAGGACAAACTTGTCCCAGTGAGTAACAACGGAACCTCGGCCTTGATCTAGCTCCACCAGCTGCCTCACTGGACCTGTCTCCTCTCCTGTTCTAGAGTTTCTGCATTGCATTTGTTCACCTCTGAGTCTGCTCTGCCCTCTCGCTCCTCATCTTTCCGGTCAGCGGACGACAGCATGTCCTCAGTGTCCAGGGATTTGGTACGAATGTCTGATCGCCCTTTATGCTTATCTGCGGGGCTTTTGTTACAGTGTTGTCTGTGAGAGCTCTCTACAAGTCATCCCTTTAACGATGATGGAGAAGACACTAGGAGATTCTGGAACCATCCTGCTGATGCTCAGATTTATTTCGTACCACTCAGTGCATCTTGTTTATCACAGTTACTACTACAATGTATTTGCTGAATAAGGATTTTTTCCTTCTGTATTCATTAACAGTATTTTTTTTTCTGTAGCAGAGTGTACACTCTAATGCATTTATTCACTCAGCTTTTAGTGCATATCAATATGGACTTGAGGATATCTTATTCCAAAGGGTAAAATCTAATAATATCATTTTGTTGCTAAAGTTGTTTTGCTGTGTCCCTCTAGGTGGGCTCTTATCTTCTGACAAGACACACACACACACACACACACACACACACACACACACACACACACACACATATAGCGCTTCCTAACTTTCTGGATGTATACAGTGCTCCCAGCTCACATGTATTTCCCCCCTTCTACAAGACTGCAGTAACCACTTGCTCAAAGAATTGTAGTTTCTCTACCAGAAACAGTGTTCCAAAGCTAAGATCTAGTTGCTAGATAGGACTCGGACTCCATCACTGACAGACCCCCCAAAGCAAGCATATCTGGCAAATGCTTTCGTGCGCATTGATCCAATGTCTGTATTTCTCAACCCGTATGGTGCACATTACAGGGTGTCTATTCCAGTACCCCTGGTTTGAATCCAATGTTGTGGGTTACATGCTGTTCCTCTTGTGTATTCTTTTTAAAAATAATGTATTAATACTTATTCATTTTATGTATTTGGTGCTCTATCTGCATGTACACCTGAGTGCCAGAAGAGGGCATCAGATCCCATTACAGGTGGTGTGAGCCACCATGTGGGTTGCTGGGAATTGAACTCAGGACCTCTGGAAGAGCTATCAATGCTCTTAACCACTGAGCCATCTCTCCATCCCCCTTTTTTGTATTCTTAAACAGTGAGAAAGCGTGTTCTTGTTGCTGACAATATTTCTCTGTTTAGTCCTCCTGTAAGCATCAGGTACTTTCAGAACTGCTGAGCCATCTTTTTGAGAAACACACAAACTAAATTGAAGTACGATAGCTCTTGCTGCCCTGGGCCTAAGAGCATCCAGTTAAGGCATTGCTTTCAATGCCTTAGGTTAATTCTTTTCTTCCTCACCTCTTCTTTGTGGCTATTATTCATTTGCAGTACATTATACTTATTCTTGGGCAACGGTGTTGTTTAAATATTTGTTCTGTAATGTCTTGGGTGTTGAACATTTTTGAGTAACTAAAAGCTAATTTGGACAGGACCAGGGAACTGTATCGGGGGGATGCTAGGCTTCCGTTGCCCTAAGCAGTACATATGACTTGTTTAGGTCTTGTAGAAATCCCCTAAAAGTGGTATCAAAGTCATAAAAGATCGTATGGTGCCTGAGTTAGCTGGGTTTATCAGATGAAAATTTGTGCTGTCTCACTGCACAACTCCAAAACATGCACTGTTAAGCAAAAGAAAGAAAAGAGAAGGTGCCGGGCAGTGGTGGCACACACCTTTAATCCCAGCACTCGGGAGGCAAAGCCAGGCGGATCTCTGTGAGTTCGAGGCCAGCCTGGTCTCCAAAGCGAGTTCCAGGAAAGGTGCAAAGCTACACAGAGAAACACTGTCTCAAAAAAACAAAAAAACAAAAAAACAAAAAAAAAAAAAAAAGAAAGAAAAGAAAAGAGAAGGGGAACGACAGAGCAGAAATTTTACTTGGTCCTGTGGTAATACCCCAGGTTAGCCCAGTCCTATTGAGTTCCAACATAAGCAGTGTGTTTGGGGATCCAGGATAGTCATAGTATCATCCTGCTGTGCCTTTTCCTCCAAGAAAGACTACGAAAGGTAGGGTCCTATATATATAGGGCTGTGGATGAAAGCAAATTAGCACCTGAGGATAATCCTGGGACTCCGGATACAACAGCATGACTGGTTATTGGAACTCAGCACATTTTCCTTCTGCCACACTCAAATAGGGAATAAACCCTCCAGCAGTAACCACAGTAACTCCACTGAAAGATTCTGCTGCCCGCTGATGACATTCTTCAAAAGGCTAACAGGGACTCAGATCTGATAAGAGCAGTAAACCTGATGGGTCATTCTTCTGTCTAAAATTGGTTTCAGGATCTTAGGTCTGTTAAATTCTTAGGGAGTTGCTTTTCTATTTATAGCGTTTGAAATCATATTAAAAAGGCAGGTGTTTCTGCTTTACTATGGCATCCTCTGCCCCCACATTTCCAGTTCTGTACGACTTGGCCACAATACACAGTTGACTTCAACTTTATAGCCTTGTTATTATTCTCAGCAAAGCCATAAAGTTGAAAGAGATAATACAAATCCACAGCGCCTCCCTGTTCTTTGAGCCAAAATCGACTTCACAGGTATCAACATTACTCATCAACATTCCCAATTCTCTACTCCATTGTTGAAGGTTAAATTCCACTGCCTTGTGAGAGTATGGGTGTCCAAATGTCATTTCTACCAAGACTGAAGATCCAGGGTACAATGCACCAGGATTTTATCCCAGTCATGATCCGGTACAAGCACATGTCAACATGGAGTGACTTGGGATCGACACAGCTTGGCATGCTGGGTCACCCTCATGGGCCCTCAGTGCTCTTCTCAGTTGGAAAAAGCAGTTACGCTGCATTAAACCATTGAAGTTTGTGTAGTGCTTGTTACTGCAGCATGACTTAGTCTATCCTGACTAATACACACACACTTGCACCTTGAATCTTCTGTCATTTAAGTGACATCTTGTTTCAAAGTGGAGTAAAAGGCAGTGGCAGCTTTTGTAATCACATATTAAGTGAGCAGGGAATTGAGACGTTCAACTTGGAGGCATGCATAGTCTGTAAGGAAAGATATATATACAAACCAATAGCTGATGTCACTGACTTGACATGTCTTCACGTTTCTTCTCTCAGGTCTCATTAAAAAATGTTTGTATTCCTCATGTCTTTTAAGGGATAGTGTCTTACAAAGAGAATGGAACTCCACAGATACCAAATACATGTATTGAATATATGGCCTTTACAAAAACCAAAGAGGCCTTTAAGGCAAAACTCTTGGCAAGAGGCAGTGATACTATTTTAAGATACAGTTGGCTCTTCCTATCTGTGAGCTCCATACCCAGGAATTCAACTAAGTAAATTAAAAAAAATTGTAATTATGTAAAGAACTTCATTGGCAAGACTCTATTGCTGATACCACATACTTGAGTCATAGAACATTGAAAAAATAAAGCTGGTGCTTATCTGGAGGCTTCGTTGCTACTAGCTACCTTTCATAGCTCTGGAAAGCGCTGTGCACGAGACCCGGCTAGTCACCAGCAGTCTTACCCAGCTGGGCACTCTGTGACCTACAGTAGCAAGTGTGACAGAATGTGCCCACTGGGTCAAGAGAGACAGGACTGGGAATAAATAACCAGTTTCTGGTTGGATTTAACATTCACTCCATAAGACAGAACTCATGCCTTGTGGGGGCCCACAGAGGTCCCCTAGTAAGACCTTACTCAAGGTCAGAAAGTCAGAGCTTGCTTTACCCAGCAGGGCTGCATAATGGGATGATTGGCCAAAGGCGTAGTTATCAGGTGTTTTGAAGGGTCTACATTTGTTGGTGCTTTGTACCTGGACCTTGAAAAGAGCAGGTCTTTTGCCCCTCCCCTTGCTGATGTATAAAAAGCCCATCAAGAATAAACTCGGTGACTGGGTATTGACCCAGGGCCCTCCCGAAGCTATGCTGTGTCTCTGTCTTTTTCTTTGTCTAAATCTATATTTCTTCCTATTATTTCTCAGTTCCTCACTCCTCCATTCAAGAACCCTTCGACAGGTCAGGGCTGTCCCTAACAATACCTTGGACAATTAACCAGATCTAGAACTCCATGGCTGGGCAGGCCATAGATGTTAGGGGAAAACCTAATGCTATTATTCTGCTAAATGAACACTATGATGAACTTCCTTGTAAGTTCTTATCTGGACAGCCTTAGAGGATTACATCTCTCAGCCTCTACCAGAGAAGTTTCTTCTTGCACTAGATGCTGATCAACACAGAAACTTACAACTAGTCAACATACAGAGAATAAGAGACTATGCAATTGTTCAGCCCTGAATAAGACATTTATTCACGTGTATCCCCTCCTTCCAAGGCTTAGGGATCTTCATAGGAGAGGGGGTGGAAAGATTGTAAAAGCCAGACACAGTGAATCACTATAGAGAATTTTCCAGGCACAGCAAGGCAGCTGAACTTAAGAATTCAGAGCCGCTGTGACTGAATGCACAAGACTTGTGTAAGATCAAGCCAGACAAAATCCCAACATGGATAGCAGAGGAGCACACAATGCCATTGAGGAATCATGGGAAACTGATGAGCACCAGGAGGAATGCAGACCCTGGGAAGCCACCAGTAGAGATGGCTCTTCACTCACTCACACAATGGCAGCAATAAGTGAACTCATTGGGTTTAAAAATAATAAGATCATGTGAAGTTAGGAGGGAACTGGGGTAGCGGGATAGCGGTGAAATTAGAAAAGAGGAAATTGTGAGTGATTTGGTAAAAAGAAAAGACATAATTTGCATTATGAAATTCTCAAATGAAAACATTAATTACATCAGGAGTTGGGGGATATAAGCCAGTGGTAGTATTTGCCTACTTTGCAAAAGCCCTGGGTTTGAGTCCTAATCCTACAACAAAAATTCAATATTAAAACATGCACAATTGTTATTACTTTCCCTAAATGATACCATGTGACCATCTACTTATTTATGTTGGCTTATAGATTACTAATAGTCTAAAAACTGGTGTAAAGTATATGAGAGGGCTTGTGTACTTTACAGACAAATATAATATTATCTTACATAAAGAAATTGGGCATTGGGGATTTAGCTCAGTGGTAGAGCACCCTGGGTTCGGTCCTCAGCTCTGGAAAAAAAAAATTGGTAGGTGATTTATCTCTTTCTCAAACTTATCTGTCTTCTTGGTTAACACATATTTTTCCTAAATACTTTATTTGGCTACTTCTACAAACTCTTAAGAGCAAGCTACTGTCATTTAAATACTTGTTCATGTAAATTGTGCAATTTATTATAGTAACTGCAGGCACCAAGGAGGAGCAGAGCATGGAGACAGGTCCCTAAATAAAGATGGGGACACTAAGGATGGATCCCTACACAGGGAGTTTCTGGACCCCTGATTCAAGGTTAAAGCAATTAATATGTCTAAATGGGGGCTAATTCTTAAATAGGTATTGGCTAGGATTTCCTGTCCTGGGGAGTTTCCATTTGAAAGCATGACCAATCAACTGTGAACTCTACAGACTGTTCCTCCTTCCAGGGAGAAAAGTCTCCAATCAAAATGGAGGATGGCCGTGTGCCCTTGGGTTCACCCAGGACCTTGAGTGTTCAGTGGTCACTCTGCCGTTAGCCTCTGGGGCAACTTCAAGTGAGTCACGGACTATGAGTAATTTCCAACTGCTTGTGTGTCAAATGTCCTTTCAGGCTGTCTACCGAAAATGTTTACAAAATTTGATTGCACTTTCTTGGTCTGTTTTTAAAATTATAATGAAGACTGACTTCAAAATCCCCTCCATCTTTCCAAATTGAAGCTGTAGGTCAGTGGTAGAGCATTTGTGTATCATACTGAAGACCCTGGGATAAGTCCCTAACACTGAAAAAGAAAAGACAAAAACTCCAAAGCCAACTACCTCTAGTCTTTAGGAAACTTTCTACCGTCAAGAATAGTATTCCAAAGAAAGAGCGCTCAGTGTCACAGGGCTTTTTTTTCACTGGGGGAAGCTTAGCTTTCTTCTATTAGAAGTAAATCTTCTAATTATTACTACTATTTTCAGAGTATTGTGTGTAATGCACCACACAAAATAATAATATTGTTTCTATAACATATGACAGGCTTGGCATTTGTTAAATAAATAAGGCTGGTTTCTTGTACTTTGGATCTTGGGATAAGGCATACACACATGATTTCATGGGGGCAGAGACAGAAGACGCTCCCTTAAGCCACCAAAGTCAGGGAAGGAATGGGGGAGGGAAGGCCAAACTTCAGCCAGCCTTGAGACGGGGCAGCTGGGGCAAGGTTTACTTGGACTGAAGGGAGAAGGAAAGGTCTGTGGGATTGAAACTCATTTCACAAAGAGAGCATCCAGGAGTAAAGAGAAGGGAACCTTTAAAACATAGGTTCAGCCAGACAGTGGCCGTGCACACCTTTAATCCCAGCACTCAGGAGGCAGAGGTAGGTGGATCTCTGTGAGTTTGAGACCAGCCTGGTCTACAGAGAGAGTTCCAGGACAGCCAGGGCTACACAGGGAAACCCCATCTCAAAAAACAAAACAAAAACAAACAAACAAACAAACAAAAAGAAGGTTCATGTTCAAAAGAAGCCGCCCAGGGAAAGTTCCTGTTGTCTTTGTACGTTACACACTTAGAGCTGATACTTGTTTCACATTTGCCAAATGACAGACAGAGGCCTTGAGGACCGGGACAGTAACTCGAGAGCTCATCCCACCAGCAGTGAGACCAACCTCCAACTTCTAAAAATAGCATAAAAATGTTGGTAGTATCAGCTTTACTGACAATCCCTCTGGTGGTCTGGTGGCAATAGCTTACACACGGAGACGAAGCATTATTTTATTGCCCACGGTCCTCACAGTAGCAAAGGAACAACTTACAATGACTAAGGAAGGAAACCAGTTAACTTTCCATTCCTCCCCCCCCCCCCCCCCTTGCTGGATATCCCCTTTAAAAGTGCAGCAGGGCATAACCCTGTGCTCTCCACTCCTGCTGTGTGCCCAAGAGACTGCTGCAGCCAAGAAGTTCCCCTCTCAACAACATGTCTGAGATTCAGCTGGGGCATGAGTAGGCAGGCATCAGTGAGCTGGCTGTGTTAGCTATGTGTTAGCTACCTAACACTGAGCTGCGCAAAAGAGCATAAGGAAAGCTGGTTTAGTCAAGAGGGTTTTTCTGCAGAACTTCTTGGTAAGAGACTGGCCAATACGGACTTAGAATCGGTACTGCCTGTATGCATGGATGGCTTCCAGGACTAGAAATTGAATATGTTTTCTGTTTCTCTTTCCGGTGATTCATGGTCTAGCCTTAATAGCTTTTCCCCGAGGATAATGCATTTTGAACAGAAACACCACTAAAGGAAGACTAATTATCTGCCACCATAAAATGTATAATTCATTTAAATCAAATTCTATGAAACAATAACTCGGATTTGGTGCAACGTGAATGCAAATTCTTGGCTACAGTCCATAGTCTTAGCTTCCTCCAATACTTCCTTACTTCTCTCTTCCAGAATATAGGACTTTATTTCTTCATAAATCAAAGAGGAAGGTTCCCAATGATTAATTGCATTGTTAAAGAGCATTCTAAATTTAAAAGATAAAGTTAAAAAAAAAATAAACTGTAGTTATAGAAAAACATTGTTCTGGAAGGCAAATCTTACTGAAAGATGCCTTGTCATAAATAGAAATAAAAAAGGTGACCTGAGAAGTTGAGAAATTTACCCTCTTTTTTGCCTGAAAGTAACAATTACTATGACAATATTACTAGATGCCCAGAAGTCTCTGCAGACTGTGTGAAGCTGATAGAATTGTCTAGATAGTGCTAACCACCGGGGAATTCAGCTACAGAAATCTTGTCTCCATATGCAAATATGTCCCTGGAGGGGGATTTTTAGAATAACGCAACACACCCCAGTTTGCAATCTCTGTATTTGCATGCAACCACATGCCAAAACCCTAGGAAGTTAAGACAGTGATCTTGCTGTTTGTCTTTGGGTAACATAATGGGAAAGCATGGATGCTTCCGTCTCTGGTTTTCTACAAAACACACAAAGAAATAGGTTTGGTTTCAGCAAGCAACAACAGTAACAAACCCTTCACGATGAAGGACATTTTACAATTCCAAAAGAATAAAACAAAATTAAAATGTGTAAGTTATCTGTACGTTCCTCATACCGGACAGTGGTAACAGCACAAGTGTATCAATTTTGCAAGAAATAATACTTATCTACACTTATGCACATGTGTACTTTTTATTCCATACTTGATTTCTATTCCATAAAGAGAGGAAAGGTGGAGAACACCATCGTGACATCTCAAATGTCCCCCCATCTATGTCTCTTCCTAGACCAGATGAGGGATTGAAGCTTACAGCTCTCGGGTGTCAGCATGAGAACAGGTCACTCACAACACCAGCACTTCAGCCCAAAATTTCGAGTCCCTGCAGCTTCAGCCAGGCCAGGTGGCGCACGCCTTTAATCTTAGCACTTGGAGGGCAGCAGCAGGTGGATCCGTCTGAGTTTGGGGCTAGCCTGGTCTTCTTAGCAAGTCCCAGTGTAGCTAGAACTACATAATGATTCCTTGTCTCGAAAACAACAAAACCCATGTAACATCACTCATTGATAGTGGCCAGTACTGCATCCCCACATCTCCCTGCCACTCCAGTCTTCTTATGGTATTTATGTAAGTTTGCTCCATACAAAATTGGAAAATCTTCACCAACAGTTACTGTAATCCCTTTCTAGTGTGGTCTTTGTTGGACATTCTACCTAGTAAGATGCTGGATTTTGTTTTTAATCTCCGTTGACTACTTGTTATTTGATTCAGAACATGAAAGCCTGCTCTGTTCCAGCTACAGCTTTAGATGTTAAGGGAGTCAGTGTGAAATAGATTAAAAACATGAACAAACAAACATAAAACCGGAACGACTGCCAGCATGGTTAGGATTTGTAACGTTACGACAAAGTACTGAGTGAAGCAACCTAAGGAGAGAAAACATTTCGGCTCACAGGCTCAGGGCTTTCAGTCCATCATGGCAGGGCAGTGATTCTCACCCCATGGGTCTCAGCCCCTTTGGGGGTGAATGAACCTTTCACAGGTGTTGCCTAAGCCCACCAGAAAACACAGATATTTACATTATGATTCACAGCAGTAGCAAAATTACAATCATGAAGTAGCAATGAAAACAGTTTTATGGCTGGGGGGTCAGCACAACATGAGGAACTGTGTTACCAGGTCACAGCGTTGGGGGTTTGAGAACCACTGTGGTAGGGTGTGGAGGATCCCCGCAGCTCCGTTCAGGACTGCCAAGGAGAGTGAGCCGGAATGTCTGCACTAGAGCCGCCCACCTTTTTATTCTGTCCTGGTCCAGGCAATCTCCCTCTCATGGTTAACCCTCTCCAGAAACACACTCCCAGAAGATGCTCTGCCAATCTCCTAGGCACGTTCCCAGTCAATCAAGCTGACAGTCAAGAGTCTCCGTCAGGAGGAAGGGTATTTCTAGATGGGCAATAGACAACCATGAAAGGTGAAAAGGAGAAGTGGCGTAGGGGAACGTCAAACGGGAGAGAAAGGGGGCATCAGGAGGGGTGTTGATTTACAGGGTTTCTCTGTGTAGCTCTGGCTGTCCTGGAACTCGCTCTGTAGACCAGGCTGGCCTCGAAGTCAGAGATCCGCCCGCCTCTGCCTCAGTGCTGGGATTAAAGGCAAGAGCCACCACTGCCTGGCTGGGGTGTCGATTTTATAGGAGTGTTCAAGATATGCTGAAGCAGAGCAGGTGAAGAGGGACATCTTAAGGCTGTCTGCAGGACGACTGTCCTGTAAGCCCAAGAAACAAAGACTCGACACGGAAGAGAGAGGAGAGAGAGCAGTTATGTGGGCGTCCCATGCTGACTGGACGGGAGATGGGAAGCTTCCGCAGGGTCACAAATGAAGTAGCAATGTTGACATGTGTAAAAGGTCCACTGACCGCTCTTTTGAAAAGGGGTTTGAGAGGGGCGGGAGAATCTCACTTGGAAGACAGCTACACAATCCAGGTAAAACTCGGATGCTGGTTCAGTTGAAGACGGCTGTGGAGGCTGGGGTAAGTGGTTATATATGATTACATAGACCCAAAAGGCAAAGTCTAAAATATCAGTTGCTTAGAGACAGGATGTGGTTTGTGATGGGGGCGGTGGGGGGGGGGGTGGAGAGGGAGGGCAGCTGAGAAGTTACAAAATATTAATCATTGGGCCTAAATAAATGAAAGAGAAGGAAGGTATTGCTATTAATTAAAACGGGAAAACTGCCGGGCAGTGGTGGCACACGCCTGTAATCCCAGCACTCGGGAGGCAGAGGCAGGTGGATCTCTGTGAGTTCGAGGCCAGCCTGGTCTGCAGAGCTAGTCCAGGACAGGTTCCAAAACTACAGAGAGACCCTGTCTCGAAGAACCAAAAAAAAAAAAAAAAGAGGAAAACTTTGGGGGGTAGAGGAGAGACATTGGGGGGGTGTTAATTTGAAGACATCTGTCAAGTAGCTAAACAGAAGGGTGATGCTGGCGCTTATTAGAGACCCAGGGCAGAAAGTTGGAAATTGGTGACATCTGAATAGGATTTCCTAGGTAGTGGGTATAGGGGGTCATGGATTAAGCCCAGAGGCACCAGAAGAGATAAAGAGCCATCTGTCACAAAAGGAAGACACCAGGACAGCATGCAGTTCTAGAAATACAGAGTGCTTCCTGGAGAAAGGGTAATCCGTTGTGCCAATCCAGAGGGACCCTGGGAAGCGACCGGTGCATTTAGCCATGGGAGGAAAATCAGTAGGACCAGTGGTGGGTGAAAGCCCCAGTGGAGAAGGTTCAAGAAGGGATAAAGCAATGAACTAGAAATAGCCCTTTTGAGGGAGAAGCCATAAGTGGGCTGGTGGCTTAGAGTCGAAGGAAGATCTTGTAAAATGGGAAGGATGGTATACAGTGGCCAATGTCAAGCTGCATTCTGACTTCAGGAGAGGAAGCCCATGGCTGCTCCTGAAGTAGAGGAACCACAGAGTGCCTCCTTCTGAAGAGGTCAACGAGGAAAGAAGAGACAGAGAAACGGTATAATGTGGGTCCTGAACAGAATCTACCATACCCGTGGTAAATGAGGACAGAGATAATCTACATCACAAGTGTGGACCCTTGTTATGCTGTGGTGAAAACGGTTCTTTACCGCTGTGATCTTCCCCAGAACCAACCTCAGTCTAATAATGAGGAAGGTGTCAGATAAATTCCAATTGAGGAGCAATAAACCCCCCTCAAAACTGTCAAGGTCGTCAAAAAACAAGCCTGAGATGTCGGAGTCCAGAGGAGACGGAGCACATGGAACTAAATACAAAACTTGGATGAGATCCTAGAAGAGAGAAGGGAAGCTAGGTAAAAAGAGAAAGAGGTGAGAATAAAATATGAACTCTAGGAGAATAACCACAAGTCAGTCTTGTGACCCATGTACCACGCTGATGAGAAATGTTAATAATAGCAGATACTGGGTCCAGACTTTATGGGTAAAACTTGTATGCAGTGTACCTGAGAACTCTTTATCATCTCCTGCGCACACATACAGCTGTTTTAAAAGGTAAAACCATTCCTTTTTTTTTTTAAATAAAAGAAATAGATGTGCTCAGGAGTCTGATTATCTCAGTGGAGTCTTAGTCTGTCACTTGTTATATTGACTTGAGGCAAGTCATTTAAACTCTCTAGCAATCCATTTTCCTGTCAGTAAAATGGAAATGGGAACAGAGTCTACACTTTTATAGTAGGTACAGGAGACAGTCTTTGTTTGTAAAGTACTCAAGGTGAGGCCAGGCAACAGGAGATACTTCAAGATGGCAGCTGTTAGTATCATTGTTCTTACTGCAAACATTTATTAGATATTCAAACGCAAGATTACTGCACTATTAGATTTACTTGTTTTTAAATGACTATTCATTGGCATAATTTATTTACTTTTAAAAGATTTTTGTTTTTATGATTTTTAATTATGTGTGCACGTTGGGGGGGGGATGTGTACATGTGAGTGTGTATTCAGGGTGAACAGAGACAAGGGGCTTGAGATCCTTACAGGTGGGTTGTGAGCTGCCAGGCCTGGGTGCTAGGAACAGAACCCAGGTCCTCTGGAAGAAGAGAACACACTCTTAACCACTGAGACGTCTCTCCAGTCCCTTGTTTCCTTTTGTAAGAGAAAGAAAGTTGAATAGGGTCTGTCGCATGGAATTTACAAAATAACAACGTGAGTTTTCTCAGTATATCTTACAACGTTGAGAGATGTGCTAGTGTGAATTGTCCTGAACCATTTACTTTAAAAAGCAATCTATGGTAATGTGAAAAATGAATGTTCTTCAGAGGTTCTGTATGTCTGTTATGATGTCATTATGTTTGCAAAGCAAACACTAACAACCAGATATTACCTCGAAATTATACTAATGTTACTAACAATGCTTAACAAAAGTGGTTTGAAGAATTTGGTCTACATAGTGGTTCTGAAAGCAGACGGTACTTCCAGATGTGTATTAAGCTTTCTACCCACACTTAAGGCATCAGCTGCTCCAGGAGAGAGATCCAAGCATTCATATGTTCAAAGTCTCACATGGGTGATTCTAGCGTGTGAGTAACCAGGCTAGTGGATCCCACCTGCACTTACTTACCCATCATAGAGAGGGAGGGCTATGTGATCTGCCTGCGTCTGCACTGTCTTTGGTAATGAAGCCCAATAGTCACCATCCTCAGGGATTATGATTGACCTAGGACAGCTTCACGATTCTTTTCCATTTGCAATTGGGGGCCTTCTATATCTTCAGATTCTCACTTGCTTTGTGCTTAAGCCCATCTGTGCCAGTGCAATGTCTGTCTGTCTGTCTGTGTCTGTCTGTGTATGCATGTGTATGAACTAGGGGGTCAAACTCAGGGTCTCCCATATGCCAAACATTTACTCCGCTACTTCTTCAGAGCTTAGCACAACTTCATGGTTCTGTCCCCCATCACTCTCCTGGTCTCAAAGATCTAGTTTTCCCTCCTAGGACTCCCCCCACCCCTTTCCTATCCTCGTTGTACCAGTAGGGGAAACAAGGCATGTTAGTGGCCAGAGCACCACTCTCTGCACAGGCCGTTACACCTCCATCAAGGAGCCCACATTTTTAGATCCTTCCCCATGAGCATCAATATGCAAAGCCATACCATCCATTCTCCATATAGAGACAGGATATTGGTCCATGGCACGCAGCAGTCCAAGCCCAATAAACCAACCTAGTATCTCCAGTAAGCATTCCAAAACTACCCATGGTAGTGAGTCCAGTTAGTCTGTGGTCATTGGCCCTATACTGCCAAAGCTTGATGACTAGCCAATACCCTTAAAATACGCTCCATCAACTGGA
Source organism: Onychomys torridus (assembly GCF_903995425.1). Taxonomy (NCBI): domain Eukaryota; kingdom Metazoa; phylum Chordata; class Mammalia; order Rodentia; family Cricetidae; genus Onychomys; species Onychomys torridus. The sequence continues at coordinate 39,029,231 of NC_050462.1, forward strand.
GAAAGACAAATGATGTACCTCTAACCAATCCCATGAGATGCCTCAAATCTAGTTACTCTGTCCGATACGTCCCCCATGCCATCAGATTTTTAAAAGGCCTTCCTTTTTATCTCCAATTTAAAATCTCCCCACCTTAAGTCTTGGCCAAATGTACCTAGCTTCAGAGTGCTCCTTCATCTGTCTAGACATCCCTGGCTCGTTCTTGGGTCAGTCATCTTCATTTATTACCACAAGGGCAAAACGGAGCTGTGTAAACAAACAGGACACTGAATTGTTGGTTTGTTTTTTTTCAAGTCAGAAGTGCTATGCTTTTAGGGACCTGTGAGATGTATGAGAAAAGAGTATGGCAGTAAGGGGAGGTGGACAGTGTGGCTTGCAGCTAAGAGCATGAACTGCCCTAGTTCAAGTTCTGACTCTGCCACTTCCGAATGCATGAGCATGGGCGAGTTACCTCACAATCTGTAACCCACCGTCCTTATCTGTAAAAACACTAGCAATGACTACGGCACCTGACCCACAAGGGGGTGGAGGGAGTTTTGAGGCATGGCTATTTGGAGTTTAGTGCTACAGAGAAAGATGGAGAGGGAGGAGAGAGAAAAGAAGCCAGTTAATGGAGCTGGGCTTCCTGGAAAGCTGCGGGGAGCAGGGCCTGAGTGCCCACTGCTCCCTTTCAATAGGACACACGTTCTTCCGTTTTCACAGCCTCCGCCAACTGGCTTCATTCATCAGTGACCGGGTCTGGCCCCATGCGCACCTGTGCACTGGACCAAAAATATCTTGTTTCCAAAAATGGAGTCATCCTAGGGAATCCATAGACACAAACACTATCTATGTCACGATCTAGCTCACATAGGGAAATAATCTGGTAGAGGACGGATCTTCTCTCTCACATGCAGGCTGGAAATGGCTTTGTTTTCCAGAAGTCAGAGCCAAGTATCCTCTTCTGAGATGTTTGCTGAAGGGTCATCTATTAAAGTTATAGTTTAAAAATCACTGAATAAATTGTCTAGATACTGGGCATAGAACCAAGACCTTCCTCATGCTAAGAAAGCATTCTACTTCTGAACAACTTTCCTCAGCCCACTCCCAACACAACTGCTAGAGTTTCAGAAAGTGTGAGCATATTGTTTACAACCACAAAGAAGTGTTGTTGTTCAGAGGGCTGCTATTCTTGGGAAGAAAAATCACTAGTTCAGATAGAGCTGTTTAAAAACACTCACGTTTGTTTCCAATTAACATTAACTGTGACGGCCTGAGGTATTATCTAACCCCAAAGAGAACACTTGCCCTTAAGTAAGCAGAGACCCTTGTCATTATATCACCGCCTCCAACACACAGTTGCTCAGTTTACCAAATCTGCATACAATGGATTTCAGAAGATAACTTTCTAGACTAATATAAAGAGGCTTTCTTTACAATTTCATTACACTAGATTTGGCAAATAAGCAAGATGTATTTAAGAAAACTAGGAGTCACATTCACTGCAAACAATTGTGTTTCCTTTGTCGATTATTGAAGATTCATTGAAAACATCAACACACACACACACACACACACACACACACACACACACACACACACACAAACACCAAAGGGGGCTGGAGAGATGGTTCATTGGTTAAGAGCACTGGCTGCTCTTCTAGAAGACCCAGGTTCAATTCCCAGCAGCTGGAACCTTTCTGTAACTCCAGTTCCAGGGCTTCTGACACCCTCACACAGACATACACACAGTCAAAGCACCAATGAACATAAAATAAAGATAAAATTTTTAAAAAGGAAAACACCAAAGAATAGATATCTTAAAATTCAAAAAAAAGTAAAAAATAGTTAGCTTGTTGTTTGTTTTTTTGAGTTTCCTGTTGACCAAGCCAGACAGGAACTCTCTACCTAGGAGAGGGTGGCCTTGAACATCTGACTCTCCTAATTTATTTACCTTTTCATGGCTGGCATCACCAGTCTAGGGGATCAAACCTACAGCTTCATGGATGCATAGATAATCACTCTAGCAACTGAGTCACATCTCTAACTCTCTAAAACTGTTTGACTGTTAAAAGAATTGGGGCGATTTTGTCGAGCCAGTAGACATCACTCGCATATGATAATACTTGCATACTTACGCTCCCACTGCAAACCGAGTGTAACAGGAATATCTTTCAAGCACCCGATGCCTTATCTGACTTTCCCAATCCCCCAACTTGATCCAGCAGTGTCCAAAGCGTCAGAGAGGGAAAGGGGAGCGAGTGGCGGGGGGGGGGTCTCTGGGTTAGCGGAGTCCCTCGCGAGGAGGATGGGCAAGTCCTGGTCGCACTCACCGAGGCCTCGCCAGCCCAGCGGACCGTCACAGCTGTCCAGGATCGCGCACAGCTGGCCCAGCAGCGTGGGCGGCAGGTCGAACAGCAGCGTGTGCGCCGACAGCGAGCCACGGGTCCCGCACAGGCCGGCCATCGCCGAGCCCCGGACCCCACGCGGCCAGCCAGGGATGTCGCCGCGTCTGCCACCTCCTTACACAACCGCGGAAATCCTGCTCCACGACGGCTGCCCTGCCGGGAGCTTGCAACACGCCGCGCCCCGGCCCTCCCAGGGCGGGCCCCACGTGACGCGGGGAGCCGCTCCCCGGGGATGCCCTTTGCAAGACCCGGGGCCGCCCCTGTCCCCCACGCCACCCGGGCCTGCGCCCCGCCCCCTGTCCGTCCTCGGTTTGGGACGTGGCCGGACCGAGGAGACCAGCCAAGAAAGTGAGGGCGGGAGACGGAGGCAGGAATCCGGGAAAGCCACCACCCCTCTGCTGCCCTGGGATGGGCGGGCCTCCTGGCCACGATGGATGTCCGGGGGCCCGGAGGGTCTTCGTTACTTCTTTTAAAGTTTCTCTTTGTCCGGTCCGGGAAGAAATACGTACTCGCTGAGAAACACGTTTTCTTTCCTCTCCCGTGTTAACCAAACAAATTTAAACGGAGGAAAACGTGTACGCACTGGAGGAGGACGTGGGTACGGGGTGGGGATGGGAAGAGGGGCGCGCGGATGCGATGTAGAAGGAAACCACCACGCACAGGCCCAACCGGGGCCAAACTGCTCATCCTCGCGGCAGAAGGCAGCCCCTGCCACGGGGCCGCCTGGTTTTTACTACTACACTCTCCTTTTCCTTCCTCAAAAGTGCTTCACCCAGCTTGCAACGTGGAGTTTAAGGAACCGTGGCTGCGGTTTTGAAATAGTCTGCCGTTGGAGGCTGGAATGGCCCACCGCAGGCACCATGCGGATGCCACTGACAGAAGAGGTCTTCAAAAGGGGGATGGGAAAATGCCAACTCCGAAGCGGGACACTGATGGGACCGCGGCGGTCCCCTGGAAAACTCGCTGCGCACGGTCCAAAGCGCTCAGCTTTTACTCTTTGGGAACAGCTCCCCCTGGAGCGCAGCCGAGGTGGTGCAGGGGCGTGCAACAGCCCCTGCGTGAATTCCCGAAGATGAGAAGTGTTCTGTAAAAAACACGCGTGAGAACTGGCGAAGCGAAAACGGCTGGAGCGAAATTTCTGAAGTCTCTTCATTCTAACGACTACGGTTTTGGTTTTTGGTTTTATACCAGACTACGCACTCAAAAGGGTCTCTGCGCCACTATGTCGAGCAACCGAGGGATGAGATTAGGGAGTACTGTACTGGGTTCCCTTTGCTTTCTAGGGCAGAGAAAGCGAGCTAAGACAAACCCCTGCACAGGAAGTCACCGTGTGTACTTGTGTTAGACTTCTGACAATACCCCCAACAGACCAGCTTAAAAGGAAAGGGGGCCTTGTTTGGCTCAGAGTTTCTGTCCCTGGTGGCTTGAACCGCCCCCCCCCCGTGTCTTTTGGGGGTCCTGTGAGAAGTCAACCCATTAGGGTGGGAGAATGTGGTACAGTAGGATGTTTATTTAATGGCAGCTGGAAATGAGAGAGAGAAAGGAGAGAGAGAAAGAGAGAGATGTAAGGGGCTGGGGGAAATTCTCTTCAAGGGACTTGATTTCTTAGGCTGGCAATCAAGCTTTTAGTATACAGGCCCTCAGAAGACATTCAAAATCTTCACCATAACAATAATAGGGGTGCTCAGAAATACTTGCATCATCAGATCGTCTAGTTTACCATGAGTCAGGGAGAAAGAGATCCGGACAAGAAATACTCTTCAAAGCCCCGCCCCCAATGACTTAACCCACCCATGAAGTTAGTGCCCTTATGAGCCACTTACCTCTCAACCCTGCCGCCCGGTGGGAACCCCGAGTTCACCACTTGAACGTTTAGTGTTTCCTATCCGAGACATAGTACACACTTTCCCCATCTCTAGAGGTGAACCGCCCACACCCCTACCTAAATCTCTGAGTCCCTCTCCCTTTCCCTGTAACTGAAAGGAAGGTGGGTAGCTGTTGTCTTCTAGCTTGGAGGTTTTTAACTGTTTGTCACACCACTGGCTCACCTCCATCGAAAGAGAAACACAATACTATTCCTTTCGCCTTCGAAACAAAATGGCTTTGATTCTGCATCGTTGCTTCCTGGTAGAGTTGAAAATTCTCACCACCTCCAGCCTTTCTCTTACCCTGCTCTCAAAAGAGCCACTTTCCCCCTGCTCAAAGAGTGCTCTTCCGGGCCACCCAGGTCCACAGCGTTGGCACTACCATCCTGAGGACAGTTTCCCCCCACCCCCATTATCCTCCTAGTTGGTGTCAACAGAAAAACAAAGACCGAAGAAGGATGTCATAATGAACTGGTAGAATTTAATTCTACAAAAGAGAGCAGGGTGTAATAAGAAGAGCTGGGCTCCCTCGGTCTGTTGTTTGCCTCCTGTCTTCGTTATGATCCCTTCCATGCAAGCTGCTTGACGCTCCCACGTAACTTCTCACACCAGGATGCTATTAGTCATATTGTGGTGCAACCAGCAAGCTCTTTCTGAGGCTGGCCAGATTGGCTACCTGATATTAGATCTTCAGATTCCAGAACTGTGAGCTAGATAAGCCTCTGTCGTTACAGACTAGTCCAGTTGAAAACACAAAGAAAACTAAGACATTGATTGTATGCTTGGGTGCACATATGGCTCCCTCTGTCTTTGTTTTGTTATCTGTTTCTGAGATAATGTACACTCCTCCCCCCCCCCCCCCCCCCCCCCCCCGCACCAAAGCAACTTAGGGTAGAAAGGGTTTATTTTAGCCCACAATTCCAGGCCACAGTCCATCATTTCAAGATAGTACATGGGGGCAGGAACTGTAGAGAACAGGGCTGCAGAAATGGCTCAGCAGTAAAGAGAATTGGCTGCTCTTCGAGGGGACCCAGGCTTGATTCCTGGCAATTACTTGGCAGCATACAACCATCCATAAAGATGGTCTGAAGACCTCTTTTGGCCTCTCCAGGCACCAGGCATGCACATAGTACATAGACATATATGTAGGCAAAACACTCATAACCATACAATTTTTTTTAAAGCAAGAGCAGAGAGTAATGAATTAATGCATACATATCAGTGCTCATCTGGATTTCTCCACTCGTATGGTTCAGGATTCTGTTCCAAGGCAATAATATCAACTTGATGGCTAACTAGCCATCACACTCTCCAAATCTTCTGATACATTAGAATGATTCACAAGACTCAGGAGAGGTTCACGCCTCAATACTTTGGCAGGAATTAGTTCTAAGATTCAGTTATTGAGCATGTGACTCAAAATATCAGGAGGGTGTGGATGAGAGTTTCAGTGTGTTGGTCATGTTCTTAATCATTCAGGCACGGCTGTCATGTTTCTTCAAACTGCCTAAGGACTCAACACAGATCACCTCTGGAATCAGATTCAAATGTGATTGAAAAGCTCATTATAAACAGACAAAGACAATCCCATCATTCCAAAAATGCCAGGAAAAAGTGTGGGAGGAATACGTTGTTTATTAGACCATACACCCACAGCCCCAGGAGAACTCCTGGACGTAAGTATCAATGCTACCTGTTTTTTATAGACAAAAATTGAAGCCTACTGTCCCACAAAAGTATGGGGCTTCTCCAGCTCAGTTTTCTTCCCGTTCTCTCCAAACGTATCCAGGTTAAAGTCATTGGGAGCTCTGCATTAGAGAACAGAGTCCCACTGGTCAAAGTACTTAGGAGTCTATTTTATGATGGTTGCATTGATTCATTTCTCTCTTTCATCCCCTTGTTTCCCTCCCTCCCTCCCTCCCTCGGACGATCTCCCCAATTCCTCAAGAGCTACCAAATCCTACCTCTCCTGTGACATTCAGTGGAGCGGGAAAGTGACGTTTACTGAGCATAAGTGTGCTTTACATGGTGTCACGGCAATTACCCTGGCAACTCCAGTGTGTGAGTATGCTAATGTTTATTAAATTTTAAAGGAAATTCATGCCTAGAGAACTTACTTTGAGACGGTAAAAGTGCAGATGCTTTTACAAGTAATCCACTAGTCTTACAAAGTTTCACTATTGTACCCATTAAAGCCAAATTGTTGACAAAATTCTATATATTTAAAAGGGTATAAGCTGGGCATGATGACACATGCCTTTAAACCAGCTCTTGGCAGGCGGATCTCTGTGAGTTTGAGGCCAGCCTGGATTACAGAGTGAGTTCCAGGAAAGGCGCAAAGCTACACAGAGAAACCCTGTCTCGAAAAACCAAAAAAACAAAACAAAACAACAACAACAAAAACTTGGTGGGCAGGCAGGAATCTGTGAGCTTAAAGCCAGCATTGTTTACATAGTGAGTTCGAGGCCAGCCAAAGACAAATACACAGTGAGATCCAGTGAAGGAAGAATAAGAAAATAGGAATAAGAATGAGAAGAGGAGGAGGAGGAGGAGGAGGAGGAGGAGGAGGAGGAGGAGGAGGAGGAGGAGAAGGAGGAAAAAGGGAAGAGAAAGAAAAAGTAAAAAATAAAAAATGTAAAAATAATTGCATCTTAAATCTTTTTGTTGTTATTGTTGTTGTTTTGTTTTGTATTGTTTTTTCTTTTTTGAGACAGGGTTTCTCTGTGTAGCCCTGGCTGTACTGGAACTCACTTGGTAGACCAGGCTGGCCTTGAACTCACAGAGATCCACCTGCCTCTGCCTCCCGAGTGCTGGGATTACAGGTGTGTGCCACCACTGCCCAGCACATCTTAAATCTTTACTGCTTTTAGTATTGAAGGCAGATGTCACACTCGTATGTGTTTTCTAGTTGTGTTGTTCTAGAATTAATCTGCCTTTCCACGGAGAAATCGCTCTGTAAGATTAAAGGTTAATAAAAGAAAAAGCTCTTTAGTATAGTGTGTGTCCAACTCGGCCTAAAGCCCAAAGAGAAGCTGGCTTGAACAGAAAATTTGGCTGATTTGTATACACCTTAGGCTTATGCATTCCACATATGCTGTCATTTTCAAATCTCTTTCAGGTCATGGTCCTAGGTTATGCCTTGAACAATTTAAACAGAAACTGGAGAGTGCAAGTCCGGCCACTAAGGCAGATAGGAGATGCATAGAGCGAAGAATTTGCATATTGTACAATCATTTTAAGTGCACCAAGGCTGTTCTTTAAGATGCTGCTACCCAGTCATCTTTCGCTCCTGGCAGAGCTGTGCTTTTCTCAATCAGAGAACTAAGGGCTTTTCGGCAGGACTTGACTTTGGCTGCCTCTTGTGCTGCCTCTGTTAAAGGCACGCTCTTGGATAGAGGGTTGCAAGTCAGGGTTATTGCCTAAGCGGATCTGTTGCTAAATCCTCTCCACTCTCACTAGATTGATTTGGTGGACTGGAAGGAAGAGGTGCCACAGCTGTCTATCTTTCCCTCCCCTTTCCTGTCCCCTTTCTGTGTAAGTACTAATACCAGAAGAATACCAGTAGGGAAGAAGGATGCAACAAGATTTGTTGGTGGTTCACGTTTTTTTTTTGTTTTGTTTTGTTTTGTTTTTTAAAGAACATTGTGTCTTTCTACATTCAGAACAAGTTCTGTCTGGCAAGGAGACTTGGCCTCCAGGCCTATACCCCTGTCCTCCCTTCTTTTCCTTGGACTCAATAACAGATGTGCTTTGAGTCTAGCTGAACTCCCACATGTTATAGGCACGACTGAATTCTCTGCTTGTCCGGCATCCTGAACGCTGGACCACAAGTGTTGACGGGTGGACACCATGGTTGTGAGTTCCCGTCCTTCTCACACTCCATTGTGCTTTAGGGTCCACTTTTAAATGGAAGCTTGAGGCAGCTGGGGTAAGTGTAGTTAGAGTTTTCCTGCCTGGCCCAGAGTCAGAACAAATCTCTCTCACCGGTCAGGCCCATAGACACTCAGAACCAACCAAGTAAGCACACAGAGACTTATATTGTTTACAAACTGTATGGCCGTGGAAGGATTTTTGTTATCTACTTCTTCTATCTTAAATTAACCCATTTCTATTAATCTATACTTTGCCACGTGGCTCATGGCTTACCAGTATCTTATTTCTTTCTTGTCATGGCGGTGGCTGGCTGTGTCTCTCTGCCCCAGCCTTTACTTCTCAGAATTCTCTTCTCACTTGTCCCACCTATACTTCCTGCCTGGCCACCGGCCAAACAGCATTTTATTTATTTTAACCAATCAGATCAACACATTTGACCCACAGAACATCCCACAGCAGGTAAGAATTCTAGAACCGTAGCAACAGAGAATTAAAGGAAGCACGGGGTCCTTCTGAGCTCGTGGTCTCTGCAGTAGCCTGTGCAGCATCTTGAGGTATCCTAGGCAATGTTTTGCAGCTCATTCTGTTTACAGCTCACAATTACTCCTCTGTCTTGCCAACACTTGACACTGTCAATCTCTAGGCTTTATCCACACGCTGAGTGCTTAGCGATATTTCCTTTTGATATTTAGCTACACTTTTTCTGACCACTAACGAGAGTGTCTTTCCAAGTGTTGATTACCTGTTTGGCTTCACTCTATGCGCATGTGTTACCCGATCCAGTTTCTCATCCATTTTCTATTGGCTGCTTGCTTTAGGGGTGAGTCTGGATTTGTGATTGTTGTTTTTTAAGGTATGAAATGGGAGCCATATAGAGATATGTATATTAAAATATTTCGCTGGGTGGGCCTTTAATCTCAGCACTCGGGAGGCAGAGGCAGGCAGATTTCTGTGAGTTCAAGGCCAACCTGGTCTACAGAGTGAGATCCAGGAAAGGCACCAAAACAACACAGAGAAACCCAGTCTCAAAAAACCTAAATAAATAAATAAATAAATAAATAAATAAGCAAGTAAGTAAGTAAGTAAGTAAAGAGAGAGAGAGAGAGAAAGAAAGAAAGAGAGGAAGAAAGAAAGAGAGAGAGAAAGAAAGATAAAAATAAACAAGCCGGGCAGTGGTGGCACTCGCCTGTAATCCCAGCACTCGGGAGGCAGAGGCAGGCGGATCTCTGTGAGTTCCAGGCCAGCCTGGTCTACCAAGTGAGTTCCAGGACAGCCTCCTTTTAAAGCTACAGAGAAACCCTGTCTCGAAAACAAACAAACAAAAATTACAGGTGTCCTGAGATATTTTTTTGGCGAGTGTACACCTCAGGTTTGTAGTGTAGTGACAACAGTATGACGCCGCTTTCTCTGTCGGAGGTTAATTCATCATTCTTCCCCCGGCTTTTGCCGTGAATTCCACATTTGGCATACAGCCGTCCGGCCTTTGTGTATCTGTGCTCATTCTTTGCCACCTGTCACCTACACCCCCGCGTGAACTTTGCCCACTCAGTTTGCAAATATTGGTTCCTTGAGACCCTGCATCACATCGCGCTGGTGGATTCCTACTTGTCTTCCAAGAAATTAAAAAAAAAAAAAAAAATCTGTTTTAAAAGACGTGCTCTGCAAGCGTAGGTCTAATTATTGCTTAAAACATAATTGCATCAGAAGTGCATTCCTGGCGTGATTACTGAAGAAGTGGATCAGTGCGAGAGGTTGTTGAATTCACCCATGAATCCTATCACGTTGAGCACTTGTTCTGGGAAAAGCCTAGAGAAACATTTTGCGGGGAATCCTCCCCGCCACACCCCCCCCCCCCCAGGAGCGGTGATCGACTGGCTCGGCGCTCGGCTCCGCGAGGCGGTTCGGCTAGTTCTGTCTGGCGGCCATCCCGGAAGTGGGCGAAGACGGTTGTGGTCAGTACCTGCCCGGCTCCTTCCTCGGCCGGGGCTGTGCCGGTGCTTGCTGGCGCCATGGCCGACTCGGACCCGCGCTATCCCCGCTCCTCCATCGAGGATGACTTCAACTACGGCAGCTGCGTGGCGTCGGCCAGCCTGCACATCCGCATGGGTAGGTGGCGGGTGGCCGGGGGGTAGGGGGGCTGGGTGAGAAGGCGTTTTACCCGGCTGTCGGGGCCCGATCGCCTGTGCCCGCGGTTCTCCCTCAAACCTTCCCTGGTGAACGCGGCGGGGGTTAAAGACTGCGACCCTTTAATACAGTGCTGCATGCTGTGCTGGCCCTCCCCTCCCCACCCACCACCACCACCAACAACAACATTGTTTTTGTTGCTGCTTGGTAACTGTTGTGTCGCTACTGTTAGGAATCGTAATGGAAATATCCGATATGCAGGGATATCCGATATGCAACCCCTGTGAAAGGGTCATTCAACACACACACACACCCCCAAAGGGGTCGAGCCCCGCAGGTTGAGAACCTCTGGCTTATGCCCTCATTCATTTATTTATTTATTTATTTATTTATTTATTCATTTATTTATTTATTTATTCCCCATGTGCTGAGAGCTGGTGGCAAGGCAACCGAGACTTGACCATCTCGGTCATTCCTTCCTCTCCGTGCGGTCTAGAACCCAGCTTACGTTTGCATAGTGACTTAGAAGTTTCTCCCAGATCAATGCCTTGAGGTCCGGGCGGCACCCAACGGGTTATGCGCTATCCTGCGCAAAGTTATTATTATTATTATTTTTTTTTACCTGAAGCTCTTTCGGTGTCCGGTAAGGAAGCAGAATTCACTGTCCACCGCACAGGTCAGCTGTTTACAGAAGCTGCCCCGGATTCAACCTGCTTGGGCAGCTGGAACCGGTTCTGGAAAAAAAAAAAAAAAGGAGATTTTGAAATTGGGTCTGACGTATCAAGAACCTTGGTGCCTACCCAGCACCATATTCCTAGAATGGATTTTGCAATTATTTTGACAAGTGAGCTCAGCTTTTAAACTATATTAATTATGACAAAGTACTCGTGGGAGAAAATTTGCCACCCTAGCCTCCTTTGAGGTACAGGGCTATGTATTGTTTTGGCACGCTGTGGTGTTTCCTATCCGGAACTTTCTCAGCTTTCAAAACAAAAGCGAAACTGTACCCATTATATTTCATGGCATTGCCTACCTCCTCTGCCCTTGACAATCACCATTCTATTTCTGGTCTGTCTAAAACTATTAGACATGCCTCACTAAAAGGCAATCACACAGTTTAGTCTTTGTAACTGGCGTGTTTCTGTTAGAATAATGTCTTCAAGGCACATCCATGTCACTCAGCATATGTCTGTCTGACTTTCATTTCTCCTTTCTCTCCTGCCTACTCCAGAATGCCACACAGTTAAGATCATATGATACAATGGGTGTCTCCCCCACCCCATCCCTGCCGCTTCTGATTGGCATTATTCATTTGGTACTGCAGTGTGTATATAAAATTACCCCACCCCCTGTTTTCTGTGGCCTGATAGTTCATTTGCTTTTGCTACTGGAGAATCTCCCACTCTCTGCAAGTGTCAGTGTGCATTCATTCTTTTATCAGCTGAAGGTCGTTGCGCTCCTGGCTGCTTGTATGTTTGGGCTGCTATAGATAAAACTGTTTTGGAAACACCCATGTGCGGGTTTTTGTGTGTACATAGTTTCAATTCATTTGGATAAATACCAAGGCGCATGATAGCTGGGTCATACACAAGAATGTGTTCTGTACTGCAAGGAAGTGCTGGACTGTGACTCTGCATTGATAACAACAAACAAAGAAAGTTCTTCCTCATCCTTGCTAGAACTTGGTTTTGTCAGTATTTTGGATTTGGGCTATTTTAATAGATTTTCATTACTTGTTTTGCGTACTGGGTCTATCTTTTGCAAATGTTCTCTCCCAGTCTGTAGCTTGTCCTTCGTTCTCAGGGTATTACCCGTTGTAAGAATACTTTTATTGTATCTGCATTTCATACCTGCATATAATGTGTTTTGATCGGATCTACCCCCAATTTCCACCCCTGCCAGTTCCTGCTTAGCCCTGCCCTGCTTTTCCCTCTCAGCTTCATCTGCTCCCTTCTTTTAAAAAAAAAAAACCTCACTGAATCCAGGTAGTGCTGCTTGTACGGGAGTAGAATTTGAAGTGGAGCATGGGTAGCCACATCCCTGAAGAAAACTGGCTCTCCCTCCCTGTCTTAGTCCGGGTTCTGTTGCTGGGAGGAGACGCCATGACTAAGGCCACTCTTACAAGAGAAAGCATTTAATTGGGGCTGGCTTACAGCTTCAGAGACTCAGTCCATTGTCGTCATGGCGGGGAGCATGGCAGCATGCAGACAGACAAGGTGCTGGAGAAGGAGCTGAGAGCCGCATCCTGATCCACAGTCAGAGACACACTGGACCTGGCATGGGCTTTTGAAACCTCAAAGTCCACCCCCAGTGATATACTTCCTTCAACAGAGATACACCTTCTAATCCTTTCAAATAGTACCATTCTTTGGTTATTAAGCATTCAAATATATGAGCCTCGCAGGGCCATTCCTATTCAAACTACCCCCCCCCCAGTTGCCATCAAATGCCAATAGCTTCTATGATAAACTATTCTAATCATTGCTTTTGAATGACAGTATTTCATTTTTTAGTCCATATTTTCACTTTATTCTTTGACAGTTTCGTACATGTCTATAACGTATCCTATCCAATCCCACTATCCTCAACACCCCTTTCTCACCTTCAACTGCTTTTGTGTGTTTTTTAATCTACTGAATCCAGTCAGTGCCGACCAGATTTACTTGAGAATCGGGCCATCCGGCAGCCAATTAGGAAGAAAAATGACTCCCGCTTTCCCCGGCAGCCACCAACGGCTCTTTGCTCCTTAGCTAGGAGTGGCCATCGCAAGCCCCTCCCACACTGCAGCATTTTGACTGGCTTGACCTTGTGTAAGTCTCGCGCAGGGATCCATAGACACTGCAAGTTCCTGAGTGCCGCAGTTCGCCGTGCCTTGGAGACGATGTCTCATAACGCTCCTCCCTGTCTTCCTAACTCTTACACGCTTTCCATCTCTCCTTTCATGTTCCTGAGCCTCGGCAGAGGGTAGGGGGTTTGAAATAGATATCCCTTTTAGGGGAGAAAGGGGAGAGGGGAGAGAATACTTGCCCTCAACATTCACATGTTCTCAGCACTTGGAGGGTGACAAGCCTTTTTTTTTTTTTTTTTTTTGGAGCTGAGGGTCGAACCCAGGGCCTTGCACTTGCTAGGCAAGCACTCTACCACTGAATTAAATCCCCAACCCAAGCCTTTTCATATATGTCCTTTATCATGGTGAGTTAGTCCCTTTCCATGCCTAGTTAAGTTTTTTAAAGCCCCAAATCATTGTAGAATTTTGTCAAATGCTTCCTCTGTATCAGTTGATAATGACTGCATTTCCTCCCATGTCTATCATTCTATGAATGTGGTTTATAACATTTGATTGATGCTCATGTATTGGACCATCCTACCATTCCAGGAGTAAATCCCACATAGCCGTGTGCAAATCGTTTAATATGACATTGAATCTTTGCTAGTCTTTGTTGTTGTTCAGGAATATTGTTCCAGTGTTCCCCAGGAATTCTGTAGTTTGTTGTAGCTTTAGCTTTGCTCAGGATAATGCTGCCTTTATAGAAGGGTCTGGAATAAGAAGAGAGCTGGTCTGTGTAGCAAGTACTGGGAGTGGCCAGGACAGAAAGTCTCCTGATGGTCCCAGAAATGATGACATGAGACAATGGATCACTTCAGGGAAGGACAGGGACAGAAGATGACAGATACTGCAGGAAAGTAAGTTTCTATAGAGATGGTACTGAGGGTGTCAATGGCAGACCTTTTAGAGAGGCCTTGGCAGGGCAAAGTAGTAGCTTAAGGAATAATGTAAATCATTAAGATATGTTTAATAAATGCATCTGATTTGTCTTCAGCAACTCTGTGCTAGATAGGTAAATAGAAGTTTCACAGGTAACATCACTTTGACTTGGCTGGCACCTTTTCTGTGGCAGCTTAACTAAATTCTAAAGTGCCAGATGCCAAGCTTAGAGGGGCTTTTGAGAGAAATCAAAATGGAAATAACCTAGGGAAGTTTCAAGAGGAGGAGGGATTCCCTTGGTGCCTACGCTTTATATGTGAGCTGAGCTCATGGGGAGAGAGGAGATTGTCGATGAGGTATTCAGTACTCGCCAAATGTCACAGTGGGAAATGTGCCCATTTAAAGTGGTGTTAGAACATAGTGTAGTGTTATAGAAAGAACCTGACTTAAGGGTTGAAAATCAAATACTGTCCTGTCTGGTTGGTAGTATGTAGAGTCAAGCCTCTTGGCCACTGTGATCCCTAGATCTCTTATCTTTAAAGTAAACATAATTGCTGCAATATAACAGGATGTTTTAAGGGTCAGACAATTATTTCAACATTGAAACATCTCTAATTTGGGCTAGAAGCACTAATTCTGGTATTTTGGCATGAAACTAAAAGGCAGGTTTCACAATCCCTAGAAGAACCATACCATCTCTGTTTAAGTGAACTGTTTTGTATTTTAAAATACTTATTTTATTTATTACTTATTTCTGTGTGGTGCACATGAATATAACAGTACTGATTTTGTGTGTAAAAAGCTAGATATGCAGGAACATCTTAGGAGCCCTGGAAACTGGGCTTATAACTGATCACATATGTCTTATTAGACTTTCAGCTGTTCCTTTAGTAATTAAAAGGCTAAACAAAATGCTCCCTTTACAAATAAACCAAGTAGCTATTTATAGTGTATATATTTTCTGAGAGATACTTTTGGAATACTGTACTTCTAATCAAGGCTCACTGCTGGAAAGCAATGAACCCTAAAGTTATAGTGGAAAATTTGTATGAGAATCAATTTCTGAGTGTAGTGTCCACCTTAAGTAATTTTATAGTACTGAGTAGTCCATACAACTAGTCCACTGTAATGTACATACTCTCCATATTAGTGTTGACCTAGTCCGTTTTATCAGTATGCTATGTGTAGTTTGGAAAAATTAAGATACTACTCTTTTGCACACTCATGAATACAACCTCATTGTTTACAAGTCACATTGTAATTTTATGATTACTTACTGTATTTAAAAATTGCTGTTGTACAACTTTACTACAATCTTGTAAAATGTGGTGGTCTTCTGTAGTGTATATTACCATAATTTATTTAACCATCATCTCTTTTTTTTTAATTTTTTTTTTTACATGTATTTCTTTTATTATACGTCTGTGTATGTGGGCTGTGTGTGGAGACAGAGCTGTCTCCTTTCCTTCCACACTTTGAGTCTGGGAACAGAACTCAGTTCTTGGGGCTTGACAGCAAGCACCTCACCTTGTGAGCCAGCTCCCCAGCTCTTGACAGTTTTGCATGCTATTCCCAGTACTTAACCATCATCTCTTAAGAGTTGCCTTCCATCCTTCAAAAAGTTAGGTGCATTTTAAATGTGATTGACGTTATCACGGTTAACTGCCCAACAAGCAATATAGCAGGGTACCTTTTCTCCACCCTTACCAATCCTTTCAGGAAGCTTTTTGAACTGGCAACGTAGTCGACCAGGGAGGGAGTGGCCAAGTAATAAATATTTCCAGCTTCTTGAGACATACAGTCCGCCCCGCTGTCAAAAGCAGGCTGTATCCAAGGGTGCATGTGACTGAGTCCCAAGAAAGCCTTACTCACAAAGCAGGCTAGATGTGGCCTACACACCTATAACCCCAGCATTTTGGAAGCTGAGGCCGGAGGATCATGAGTTAGAGGCCAGCCTGCAGTATAAAGAGACTTTGTCTAAAAAGGAAATGAGAGAGCACCTGATCTTGTTTTGATTTTTATTTCTTTAGCTGTGAGAGTGAATGTGAGCATATTCCTTCATTTAGAGGCTAGCTCTATACTCGATGTTTGTACACAGCAGTATACAGATGGCATGCCAATGCTCAGCAATCGAGGGTTGTCATTTGGATGGGAAAGCAGGCAATACAGACCCTAAAGAAGATGCTAAAATGCGTAGAGGAACAAAACAGAGAGATGGGACCAAAGAAGTAAGAGTGGTCGTCAAACTATGGTCAGGGGCTGGAGCGATGGCTCAGTAGTTAATAACACTGGCTGCTCTCCCAGAGGACCTGAGTTCGATTCCCGGCAGTCACCTGGCAGCTCACAACCTTCTGCAACTCCAGTCTCAGAGGATCCGATGCCCTCTTCTGGCCTCCTCTGGTATTGCACGTGGTGCACAGATACATGCGCACAAAACACCCAGAGACATAAACGAAAAGATCCTGAGACAGCTGTTTGAGTTATGGAGCAGCAAAGCAAAGGAATTTATATTACTTTTAAGCATTTTCATAGGTGTAGAAATTAAGATTTTCAAAAATTATGTCTAGCTATATTTTATTTCTGCTTTTCATATCCAAAGTTGAACATTTTGTAAAAATACTGTTTTTCTCTTTCTTTGTTGAATGCTCTACATACAAATAGGCACTTGATAGTTTCTTTTTCTTATGATGAAAATATTTACTGTCTGAACCACTAATTTAATTTTTTTAAGCTCATGGCCTTTGGAGGACTAAATACTCCTAATTTTGTAAATGATTTCTCTCCCAATGTCTAGTTATAGGCTCTATCTATTATTTAGATTAAGGGTAAAGAAAAAATGCCTGTGAAAATGTAGTTTTCCAGGCCGTGGGATAGCTCCCGGGTCCACAGTCAGAGTCAGGTCCTTAGAACTCACGTGGGGGAGGAGGGATCTGACCCTGGCACATTCTCCTCTTACCTCTACAGGCCAGCCGTGGTGCATGCCCCTCTCACCCACCAAACAAAAACCAAAACAAAACCAAAAAAAAAATCGTTTTTTCTAAGAAATTTGGTCCTGACGGAGGGACAGATAGTTTGGAAAATGGTCATGTGTTCTATTCCCTCTCTCCTAGCCTTTCTCAGAAAAGTCTACAGCATCCTCTCTCTACAAGTTCTTCTAACCACAGTGACCTCTGCCCTGTTCCTGTATTTCGAGTCTGTGCGGACATTTGTCCATGAAAGGTAAGAGGAGGGGACAATTCTGAATTGTCTCCAGATATCTAATGAACTTTAAAAATGAAAAAAGACAGGGGTGGGGGATTTAGCTCAGTGGTACAGCACTTGCCTAGCAAGCTCAAGGCCCTGGGTTCAGTCCTCAGCTCTGGGGGGCAAAAAAAAAAAAAGAAAAAGAAAAAAGTCCATCATCTACCTCCTGTAGTTGGCCTTAATAATTTCACCAATAACCTCCTAGGAGCCTGACTCATTTTTGATGGACAGTATTTCACAGTACACTATTTTACCTCATTTTAGCTTATGGTTTTCTGGGGTTAAACCATCATTTCCTGGGCTAAGAGTTTGTACTGTGGGCTGCTGGGGTGGCTCAGCCTGAAAACCATGCCAAGCCTCATGAGCTGCAGGACCCACAGGTAAAAAGAGAAAATTGACACGGTAAGTTGTCCGCAAACCTCCACACCTACTCAAATACTCCTGCTCCTCCCCCCACAACACACAACCAAAATCAATAACAATTTAAAAAAGAAAAGGATGTTTGCTATATACATCATAATTATTTCGTTTTATTGTATTTAATTTTATTGTCTGTCTTGTTCTCAAAGCCTAAGACTATACTTGCAAAATAAAGTTACGTGAAGAGTGTGTGGTCATGTTCATTTTGTTTTGTTGCTAGAATAATTTTACTGAGAGGTCTCTAGATCTAGCTAGAGGAGCTGTACCTGATTGATCACTTACTAAAGATTTTCCTCTCAGCATAAGTATTTAATTGGCTAAAAATAATATGGTTTCTTTATCTGAAAGGGGAAAAAAAAAACAACTATTTTCTTTCTTTTTTTTTAATTAAAAAAAAAGCTTTTTTTTTCCATTTTACATTTCAATCCCAGTTCCCCCTGCTTCCCCTTCTCCTGCCCCCCATCTCCCCCCATCCCACCCCTATCTACTCCTCAGAGAGGGTAAGGCCTCCCTTGGGGAGTCAACAAAGAAGTCTGGCATACTAAGTTGAGGCAGGACCAACCCTCCCCTTCCAGTGTCAAGGCTGAGCAGGGTGTCCCCCCACTAGGGAATGTGTTCCAAAATGCCATTTCATGCACCTGGTATAAGTCCTGGTCCCCCTGCCAGGGGCTCCCCAAACAGATCTTGCCACATAACTGTCACCCACATTCAGAGGGCCTAGTTTGGTCCCATGCATATTCCCCAGCTGACAGGCCAGAGTCCATGAGCTCCCAGCTTGGGTCAGCTCTCTCTGTGGTTTGCCCCATCATGATCTTGACCTCACTTGCTCCTGTGATCCCTCCTCCCTCTCTTCAACTGAAGTCCAGGAGCTCAGCCCAGTGCTTGGTTGTGGATCACTGCATCTGCTTCCATCAGTTACTGTACATGGGTTCTGTGATGACAATTAGGGTGTTCACTAATCTGATTATAGGGGAAGGTAAGTTCAGGCACCCTCTCCACTATTGCTAGGAGTCCTAGCTGACATCCTTGTGGATTCCTGCGAATTTCCCTAGCACCAGGTTTCTCCCTAACCCCCTAATGGTTCCCTCTACCAAGATATCTCTTTCATTGCTCTCCCTCTCCATCCCTCCTGTTCCCATTCCCCATTCTTCCCTTCTACCCCTCCTCCCCCCAGTTTACCCAGGAGATCTTAACTGTTTCCCCTTCCTGGGGCCCTCCATGTGTGTCCATCTTAGGGTCCTCCTTTTTACCTAGCTTCTCTGGGATTGTGGATTATAGCCTGGTGACCCTTTGCTTTGCATCTAATATCCATTTAAGAATGAGTACATACCGTGTTTGTCTTTCTGGGTCTGGGTTACCTCACTCAGGATGATTCTTTCTAGTTCCAGCCATTTGCCTACAAATTTCATGACTATTTTCTAAGAAATAGTTTGTCCTCCTTCCTCCTACCAAAGGAGAGTCTTAAACTATTAACTGACTACTCTGGGATATAATTATTTAAATTATAGCTATGTGGTATATCCCCTAAAAGAGTAGTCACGTGTAAAATTCATTTCTAATTTAATATCTCTTGTTTATTGTATTTTAGTTGACAAAATACTATTTTAATTACAAACATTAGTCCATTGTGAAGGGCATTAGTAAAGGGGAGATGGAAAGACAGCCCCTCCCACTCTTACAGCCCCTCCCACTCTTACAGCCCCTCCCACTCTTACAGCCCATCCCACTGTTACAGCCCCTCCCACTCTTACAGCCCATCCCACTCTTACAGCCCCGCCCACTCTCTTATAGCCCCTCCCACTCTCCTACAGCCTCCTCCCAGTCTCTTTTACCATTCCCATCTCACACTCTTTCAACTTTTCCAGTTATTTCTAAGTTATTTTGTTTGTATAGATCCAGATTTGTTTGTTTTAGTTTTTTTGAAACAGGGTTTCCCTGTGTAGCTTTGCACCTTTCCTGGAACTCACTTGGTAGCCCAGGCTGGCCTCGAACTCACAGAGATCCACCTGCCTCTGCCTCCCGCGTGCTGGGATTAAAGGCGTGCATCACCACTGCCTGACTAGATCCAGATTTTTTTCTTGAACTTTTATGAACATAGAAAATACATAGATTTTACTAAATTGTATACCATTATTCCTGCTTTTTTAAGCTTGAAATGCTTCTTAATGTTATGTCTTTCAGCCCTGCTTTAATTTTGGTGTTTGCTCTCGGATCTCTGGGCTTGATTTTTGCGTTAACTTTGCACAGACACACACATCCTCTGAACCTCTACCTGCTTTTTGCATTTGTGAGTACTTTCATATTTTCTATGCCATTAGCATTTAGCCTGAGCTTCCAAAATGCTTGTTTAATTTTGTGTGTGTGTGTGTGTGTGTGTGTGTGTGTGTGTGTGTGTATGTAACAGTGTGGCAGGATAAAATCGTGCACCGGGCATGTGGTGGTCAGAGGTTGGCGTTGGGTGTCTTCCTCTTCCATCCCCCCACTTTGTTTTGAGACAGGGTCTCAGCGAATTTGAATATGCCATTTCAGCTCAACTTGCTGAGTGTTAAGCTGCCGGAGTCCACCAGTCTCTGCCCTCTAGCACTCAGGTCACAAACATGTGCCACCACACCAGACTTTGTATCTGGGCACCAGGGATCAGAACTCAGGTCCTCACGCTGGCACAGTAAGCACCCACTGGGCCATCTCCGCAGTCCTGAATTTTCAATTAGGATATATTAGGAAATGAGTTATAGATATATGCTCTTTAGAACTTTTAACTATTGTCTTCTGTTATTAGAATTTAGTGGCAAGTACTGGAGTCACATGACCTGGCTTCATAACCCATTGCTTATGTGACTCTGGCAAAGCGGTTAGCCATTTAGTACCTAATTTTTCTCACACACAGAATGAACATTATTAGATATGTCATCTGTGTGGCACTTCCTGCCTCTAATTTCTTGAAATGGTGGAGGGGTGGTGGCCATAATGGGCTTGAACTTAGAGAATGTGAGAATGTGTACTCATTCCTCTGTGTTATTTTCATGTCTTCACTCAGCTCTCTTAAAGGGCCATTTTGCTCAAATGATATGCTTCTCTAACTTGTTTGAAATTTATAGATAGGAGAACCTAACATTAAGTTTGATTTACTTGTTGAGACAGTTGTAAAAGTTAAAATCCCAGTTGACATCTACAAAAACTTCATCTTAACTTGAATAAGACTGGCAGCATTGTGTGCATTTTACGTTATTTTGCCTCTTCTCATGACTTTGGATTCTGACCTGACAGTTTCCTCCAAGACATTCCAAATACAATATATGATGTTAAATGAGAGGAAAGAGACCACTGGTGTGAGTAAAATGCATCAAGTGAAGACAGTTTGTGAAATGAAACTTCTGGAAATGAGTTTATATTAAAATGATGCTCATGACTTTCAAATTGGAGTTTATTCATTTAAATCTGAATCCCTGTAAGCGTATTAGCTCCAGCTCAAGCTGTCTCCAACAGGGAGTTTATTTTCAGGGTGTGAGAGTTTAGAGCTCAGCAGCTCACATCTCCCAGTTCTCCACAACTGGGGGGAGGTTCCAGAGGTGATGCTGCAGATCACGGAGTGGTGGCCTGTGTTCTCACTGCCACCTCTCACCTGTGTCACCGGCCCCACTGTTTACGCCTGTTCTCAGTTCAATTTGGTGGCCTGTTATTGGTCCCACGTCGTTCCTTTTCCCTCTGCCTGTTGCTCTCACTACCCCGGCTTCATTCTCTTCGGACTCCCGTTAGGAGGTACCTGACCGGTGGGTGTCACAGTGTGGATGCTGACTGACGTACCGTGTCCAGTCCTTGGGTCGGATTCTAATACTGCCTCATCTGTGCAACAGAAGACAGGGAGGAGGCAAGCAAACAAACAAAGCCGGCAGAATGTCCAAGTCTGGTGGCTGAGCTCAGTCCCTAGAATCCATGTAAAAGGAGGACTGAATCAGCTCCAGACTTGTCCTCTGGCCTCCACTGGGGTGCTGTGGCGGGACCACCCTTCCCATGCACATATCATGTACACACATAATAAGAGTTGATCTAGCAACAACTCTGGAGAGATAGCGCAGTGGTTGAGAGCACCAGCTGTTCTTGTAGAGGACCAGTGTCCAGCTCCCAGTTCCCACATGGTGGCTCACAACTTTTTAAACTCTAGTTCAGTTCTAGGCGATCTGACAAACTCTTCTGGTCTCCAAGTGCACATGGTACACATACAAACATAAATACATATAGGCAAGCAGTTACACAATAAGAGAAAAGTAAATATTTTTTAAAAATGTTGATCTTCAAATCTGTTGCAACCTCCTCTCAGAAAGACTGATTTCTTTGTAGGACAGGATAGACGCCCCTCCACCCTTTTGCCCGGCAGAGAGGGCTCTGACTAGAAAAACATCAGCCGAAGGTTTCGTGAGCAAGATGTCTCTGTTGTTATGTGACCTGTTCATCATGTGCTTCGCTGAAGTGGTTCAACAAATAAGGAAGTCTATAAAACGCACTTCCTTCTCGCTGCTCAGTGAACTTCCGGTGCTGGTGTTGCTGCTGCTGTTGTTGATTTTTGTTTTTCCTTTTGTCCTTCTGCAGCACAGTATGAAAGGAAGGGAATTTTACCAGCTCTGTCAGGGTGTGTGTGTGTGTATACATGTGTGTACTTATTTTTTTTTTTTCAAAAAGCACTATTTCAAGGTGGTGCAATGGTTTCAGTGTGACATTGTGTTCTCATCTACATGACTGTTTACAATGTCCTGCTTCCTTCAGGTGCTTCAATGCAGGGTGGGGTTTCTTGTCATGCCACACACACATCAACAGTGGAGTCCATTTCTATGATCCATTATTGGTTCCCTGGAATTACCAATCATTGAGGCATGGTATTAGTTTGACTGCCTCCACATCTCTGTACAAGTTCCAATACTGTTTTTCCTCTGGTTCTAGGTAGGAGGGAGTACAGCAAATGCTTCCTAACAATATAATTACACAGCCATTGCTGTTACTTCTGGCTTGGCCTTTGTGTATCAAACAGTTGATAAAATCTAACTAGAGACGATATAATCAAGGAGAAAGAGAGGCTAGAATATAAATCTTTTGTTTTGGCAAGAATTCAGCTACTTGTGACATGACTTAATACAAAATAATCCATAGGAGAATTATCCTGAGTTCAGCCACCCGTGTGGTTCAGGCATTCCTAAAGTATCGCATAGTGTAAGATGATAGCACACTGCCCTATCTGAATATCATCCAGTAGAAATAAGGAGAATAAAGTGAGGTGGGGGCCAAGCCGTGTGCTCTTAGAGCTCAGTCCAGTGGCTGTGCACCATTCAGCTAATTTGGCTTAGAATATAGTCGCATGGTAAGACCTAGCTGCAAGGGAGGCTACAAATGTACCATTTTATCTGAACAGCCAGAAGTTCAGGTACAAACTCTGTGGCTGGGGAAGAAAGAGATTTTTAATTTCAAGGCTGTTTTAAGCTGCTTCGGCAAAGTACACAACAAACTATTTTATGTCTCTTGTGTTTCTTTGTGTGTGGTGTTGAAGTTTTTCAAGATATACACATGATTTTGCAGTATCATTTTATTGATATTATCCATCACGAGAAAATATAATTTTCTGTGTTAATTCCATATGACCTTTCTATTACAGATGAAAAATCTGGTTAAAGCTTACAGAGCCCCAGTGAGAATGGAAGGCTTCACAGTGCATTGAGGCCTCATTTCCATCCCAGTAGGATTATACAGTCCTGCCCTGTGTATGTCACAAGGCTCCTCTGAAGCTAACATGAGACTGTTCACATGGACTGGTTCACATGGGACCTAGTGGACTGCTAGAAGTGGGAGTGTGTGCGTGGGATACTGTCCGTTTTTCGCGCATTCATTAATCACAGTTTCCTTTCTTAGACACTGTCGGAAGCTCTGACTGTGGCAGTTGTTGGTAAGTTCCTTTATGTGTTACCACTTTCCTGTAAACAAAATCTTTTAGGTAACGAGGTATTTGGGGTTAAAGTTTAACAGCATGGGATGCTATATTAAAAACATGGCACAGAGTGAAGATTGCGGATAAGCAAAAGTCAAATATTTCTACTTTACATAGTTCAGCCGAGCTGAGAGGAAATGGACAAGTTGAAGGGAAACAGAAGGAATTGAGAGTAGTTTTTCATTTGTGATTTCCCTGTTGGCTAAAACAAGATGCTAGAGCTGATCTCCCCTACCCCCAGGGCTCTTCTGTCACAGCTCACTCCCTAAGAACTGTCCTGTCGAGCTGTGACGGCTTCCCCTCAAGGTCCCCCAGACGGCACCACAGGACCCACAGTCATTTCCATTCCTGACTTCAGGTGTCTGGTCCCTTGCCAAGTCATGTTATAATTACTTGATGTGCCCTAATAACATCTCAAATAAAAGATTCAGTGAATCACAACAGAAATTCTGAGTGTTTGCAGGTGGTTTCCTGTGGGTCACAAGGATCAGCATTGACCGTCTGAGTCCCAGTAATTCGTTCATCCTTATGAGATACAATTATCTCTTCCCATTTTGTCGTTGCTACTTTTAACCATTCTGTGCCAGTTTTGTTGAATCTCTCTCTCTCTCTCTCTCTCTCTCTCTCTCTCTCTCTCTCTCTCTGTGTGTGTGTGTGTGTGTGTGTGTGTGTGTGTGTGTTTAATCTATCACTCCTTTTAGAAGAATCAGAATACAGACAAATACTAAGAAATAACAAACTAAGTGGATTGGAAGCTTTTCATCATAGAAAGGAAGTGTCATTAGCTTATCTGTAGTATCGGATACTAATATTTCTTACTGTTACCATGACCATCTGGCCCTCCCCAGTGCCACCATACCATTCATGTAAGGAGTGTGAAAATGAATATGATTAAATTGAATTAATATGATTAAAATACATAGATGAAGTCATCTGAGAAGATTATTTTCCTTATTCTATTGTGATCAGAATGCCAAATTATTGACAAGAAGTAAAAATTACTATATATTTTTCTGTGTTCACCTTCCAAGTTCTATAATGCCATAAGCAAACATTTTAATGACTTATTAATAGAAATAACAAGGGCAATTAATCTTGGAAAAAACTTTAAATGACTTAAGTGCTTGGGGTTCAAAACCCTTAATCCCCTTGAAAGAAGCTTAAGTTATCTTTCTGTTAAAAGAGTAACAGTTACATATTACAGTCACCATCACCACTCAGGAGCATTATTCTGCTGCTGAAGGGAATTTGGTAAACTCCACAGCAATGTGCTCTAAGACATACAGACTTTGCTATAATGCAGGCAGTGGTTGGTTTCTGTGCTCTGCAGAGTGGGTGAATGGCAGACCATCTCAGATGTGTTTTTTTCTTGCACAGTTGCCTTGGATTGGGCTGCTCAATTGATTCAGCTGTGCGGATGATTGCTGGCATTGATACTACTAGTTCAGGAACGCATAGCTAGCTAGAAGACCCAGGTCACTGTCATTCACAACCACAGGGACAGCTACAGAGATCCTGACAAAGTGCAAATGTAGCCACTCCTGGTTATCTATAGAATATCTTTCTATGATAATGTGACCTACTTTATTTGTATAAATAACTATTTTGGAACATTTTCATTTTATGATGA
This sequence comes from Onychomys torridus, assembly GCF_903995425.1. NCBI lineage: Eukaryota > Metazoa > Chordata > Mammalia > Rodentia > Cricetidae > Onychomys > Onychomys torridus. The sequence goes on from NC_050462.1 coordinate 39,054,450, forward strand.
GTATAGTTTCCTGTATCAATATATTCAGAAGAATTTTAATTGTTTTTAATTGGTGAATGAAACAGAAGGATGTGTGAGGAGGTGGGGACAAGAGAGTAGTGGAGTGGATGTGCTTAAATCCATTGTGAAGATGTATGAAAATGCTGCAGTGAAACCCCTTATTATGTATATATAATCGATACATGCAATGAAAACATTTTCAAAAACTAGAGTGTAAGAAAACTGCTGTCAGTCTAGGCAAGGCTGTTTAGTATTAGCTGTCTGTGCATGTTTTCATCAGCTTTATTTTTGCAGTTACTTTCTATAATGTGTACCTGGTTCTGCAAGCTTTTATACTGACCACTGCAGTTTTTCTTGGCTTGACTGCCTACACTCTACAGTCAAAGAGAGATTTCAGCAAATTTGGAGCAGGGTGAGTAGTAAGTCTTGTCTTATGTGCTTCCTCGAGTTAGACTTTCTCAACTGTCTGATACACTCACTGTACCACAAAATCTAGCACAGTCTCAACAGTGTTGAAAAGTCCAAAGTTCAAAGTCTCTTCTGAGATCCATGCAATCTCTTAACTATAATTGCCTGTAAAATCAAAATAACAAATAGAACACATACTTCCAATATATATTGGCACAGGATATATATTACCTTACCATTCCAAAATGTAGGGAAGGGAGCACAGTGAGGAAATGCTGGACCAAAGCAAGACTGAAAACCAGCTGGGCAAACTCCACATTAAACATCTCATTGTCTGATGTCAAAACGCTCTTCAGCTCTCTAACTCCATTCAGCTTTGTTGACTTCAAGACACTTCTTTCTGTTGGCCTGGTTCCACTCCCTGTTAGCAGCTTTTGTCAGCAGGTATCCCACAAGTCTGGTATCTTTAACATCATAGGGTCTCCAAGGCAATCCAGGTTTCAATTCAAAACTTCACACAATGGCCTTGCTAGGCTTCCATTCAGGGACACATGCCTGGCCTCAGAGGCTTTCCTTAGACGTGGATACAAATTCCATAACCCTTTTTTCTATCCGTAACTCTAAAGTCAGAACCATGTGGCCGAAACTGCCAAGTTCTGCTGCTTGCTGGGGTTGGAACATGGCTTCCTTGTTCAATTACATCTTCACCAGCTTTCTATTTTTATTTGTTACCTGTACTGCCTAAGTGTGGCTGTCCCTGAACTTGCTCTATAGACCAGGCTGGCCTCAAACTCAGGATCCACCTGCCTCTGCCTCCTGAGTGCTGAGATTAAAGGTGTGCACCACCATACCAGGCTCAAAGCTTTTCTTTCTTTTCACAAGTTGGAGATTTAGCTGGGTGGGATCTTGCCCTGAGGTCACCACTCCCCTTATTCCACGTCTTAATTATCCTTTATCTCCTTGAACATAGGACACAGCTCTGTTCCACTTCCTGGTGCTCCTTTTCTCAATCTGTTCAAGTTGTATGTTTATTTGCTCAGCTTGTTCCTTTTCATTATAAATCTTCATCAGAGTGAACACCAGTATCCACACAACAGAGTCTATACTAGGCTGTTTTGAGATTTCTCTGCCAACAGAATTAACCCAAAACTCTTCACTTTAGCTTCAGGCAGACTCTTTGGACAAGGGCAAAAGGCAGCCACATTCTTCACCAAAATATCACAAGAATGATCTCTAGGCCACATATTAATATGCTTTTCCACTGTAACCTCTTGAGAAAACTCCCCACCCTCCACAGTTCATCAAATCACAGTCAGCACCATTGTCCTCCATGCTCCAACTAGTATGGCCCATTAGGCAGCATCCAAGGCCCCATATTCCTTAAAACAAAAACATGGTCAGGCCTATCCCAGTAATACCCTAGTCCCTGGAACCAACTTCTGTCTTAGTTTCCATTGCTGTGAAGAGACACCATGACCATGGCAACTCCTATAATGGAAACATTTAATTGGGGTGGCTCACTTACAGTTCAGAGTTGTAGTCCATTGTCATCGTGGCGGGACATGTGGCGTGCAGGCAGATATGGTGCTGGAGAAGGAGCTGAGAATCCTACATCTTGTAGGCAACAGGAAGTATCTGAGGCACTAGGTGTGGCTTGGGCATATATGAGACCTCAAAGCCCACCCCTACAATGACATACTTCCTCCAACAAGGTCATACCCACTCCAACAAAGCCACACCTGCTAATAGTGCCACTCCCTATGAGTTTATGGGGATCAATTCTAACTACCACAACCCCTAATTCCAGTTCCAGAGGCCCTGATGCCCTCTTCTGACCTCTTCAAGCAGGCACATGGTACACATAAATACATATAGGCAAAACACTCATACACATAAAATTTTTAAAAAAATAAAAAAACTTTACAAAAAACAGTGTTTTCGTAGGGAACAGTATTGTAAACTTAAATTTTTGATTTTTTTTTTTTTCTAGGCTGTTTGCTGTCTTGTGGATTTTGTTCTTGGCAGGATTCTTGAAGGTGAGTTGTTTGAGAACAGTTAACTTGAATATAATTCTGCCTACATCAACATAAGTCAACTAAAATTCCTGGAGAGTTGTTTATGGAGGACACTTAGAATTATCTAGGGGGTTTACATTATAGCACTTATAGGATAATTTCAGTCAAAATCATGGTCTTCTATTAATCATTATTACGGACTGAGGAAAAGATGATTGTACAGTAAGTGAAGTGGCACCCAAAATGGCCCTTATCCTAGCTGCCCTCCTCCCAGCAGCACAGTTAATTCTTAGAGGGAGGGCCTAATGAGGGTAAAGGGACTTGCCGATAAGCCTGATGGCCAGAATTCCACCCCTGAGACCCACAGCATGGAAGGGGGGACCGACTCTGGCAAGGTGTCCTCTGACCTCCTCATTCTTGTGGTTTTGCTATGGTGTGGTAATCACAGTCTCAATAAATAAGTAAATGTCATAAAAAACTTAGTTCGTAAAAAGTAACATTTTAGCAGGGCATGGTGGTACACACCTTTAATCCCAGTGCTCAGGGGTCAGAGGCAGGTGGATCTCTGTGAGTGTGAGGGCAGCCTGGTCTACAGAGTGAGTTTCAGGACAGCCAGGGCTACACAGAGAAACTTTGTCTTGAAAAACCAAAAAGAAAAATGAAAAAAAAAAAAAAAGTAACATTTAAAAACAATTTATGGCTGGGCGGCGGGTAGTGGTGCACGCCTTTAATCCCAGCATTTGGGAGGCAGAGCCAGGTGGATTTCTTGAGTTCCAGGCCAGCCTGGGCTACAGAGTGAGTTCCAGGACAGGCATCAAAACTACACATAAACAAACAAACAAATAAATAAATAAAAGATTGTTTAGAATGCTACTATTCAAAGTCAAGTAGTTAACTTAATTGAAAGAAAGCTATCTGCTTATCCAAACATAGGTCTGTGAAGCAAAAGTGACCTGAGATCTGTCTTGCGTCTTTCTGTCTGTAACATCCATATGTCAGTGTTGTGTGCCATGGTTCCAGAAGCAGGCAGTAGATGCTATGAAAAGGAAGTGAAGTAGGTCTACCACGACCCTAAGTGTGAACATGTTCTTTAATTCCTTGCTTGTAGGTTTTTTTCTATAGTGAAACCTTGGAACTGCTCTTGTCTTCTCTGGGCGCCCTTCTTTTCTGTGGATTCATCATCTATGATACCCACTCGCTGATGCACAGACTGTCTCCTGAAGAGTATGTACTAGCTGCCATCAATCTCTACTTAGACATCATCAATCTGTTCCTGCACCTGCTGAAGTTCCTGGAGGCAGTTAATAAAAAGTAATTGAACAGTCTACAGACACAGTTTTATTATGTAAAACGTTTGGACTACACCTGAGTATTAAAATCATTTGTGATCTTTCTTGGCATTCTGTATTCTTCTCTGCTTTAGAATCTTACTATTCTCTGTGTTATTTCATTTCCACATCCTTGACTTAGAATCTCAGACAAGAGATATTAAACTTGTTTTACACTGTTTTTGTAAATTGAGGTAGGGTCTCACTGCATAGTCCGATATGGCTTTTAACTCATGGTCTTGCTATGCTGGCTTCCTACATTCTGGGAATACAGGCATATACTACCACCTTGGCTTATTTATTCATTGTTTTAGTCCTAAATTAGCCATAACTAGTTGCTCATCTGTAATTCAAAATAATAGGATGAATAGATTTAGCTTTTTTTTTTTAAAAATGTTTTGCATGCACATATGTATACTTTGTGCATGTGTGGTGTCAGCAGAGGCCAGAGGGAGGTATTGTATCACCTGGAGCTGGACTTTCAGGTGGTCATGATGTGGAAAATGCACTGGAGTTCTCTAAGTGTCAAAGAGGCTGGCTGTGGAGCCCAGGGGATCCCAGTGCCTGTCTGCCTAGTGCTGGCCCTTTTTTTTTTTTTTTTAATGTGGGTTCTAAGGATCAAACTCAGATCCTCTTGGGTCTGACCTCTCTCAAGCTCCATTCTTCCATCTTTTTGAAAGTGCCCATTCTACATACAGTCCATGCTTGAATGTTTGAATGAAGGAATTAATATTAAAACAAGACCAAAAAAACAAAAACAAAAAAAAACCCAAAAAACAAACAAACAAACAAAAAAAAACCCAACAACAAAACTCCATGCCATTTGATCCCTAGAACTACTTGCTTTCAATTATTTAGCTTCCAAATCAGTTTTTAAAAGAGCGTTGTAATGCAGTGCTGAACGGTGGAATGTATCTTAATACTACAATAGGTTGTTTTCTTTTGCCAAATTTCTGTTCAAAAGTCAGTCACAGCCTTTAGATGCATGAATCAAGAAGCCATCAATTTAGAATCTTTAAGGAAGCTTTTTAAAATCCGGTGTGTGCTTACTTCCTTTTGTGTTTAATGTCATGTGTGTTTTGCCTGTGGTTTAAAAAAAAAATGCAAAAATTGCTATACTGGGCATGGTTTCTATAAGAAGACACAACTCTACTAGCAACCAAAGAGGAATTTCATAGGCCATCATTAAAGATAACTTTGGGGGGCTGGTGACATGGTTCCATGGTTAAGAGCACCTGCTACTCTTACAGAAGACCTAGGTTCGGTTCCCAGCACCCACATGGTGACTCACAGCCAACTGTAACTCCAGTTCTAGGGGATGTGATGTCCTCTTCTGGCACACATGTGGTACACACACACACAAGAGGAACGGCACTATTAGGAGGTGTGGTTTTGTTGGAGGAAGTGTGTCAGTGTGGGGGCGGGCTCTGAGGTCCCTTTTCAAGCTTCACTGTGACAGTCAAGTTCCTGTTGCCTGCAAAATGTAGGACTCTCAGCTCCAGCACCATGTCTGCCTGCATGCTGCCATGCTCCCTGCCATGGTGGTAACAGACTGAACCTCTGAAACTGTAAGCAAGCCACCGCAATTATGTGTTTTCTTTATAAGAGTTGCCATGGTCATGGTGTCTCTTCACAGCAAATAGGAAACCCTAACTAAGACACATATTTATATCAGACAAAACACTCACCCCCCCCCCCCATCGAAATAAATCCTTGAAGACAGTTCTGTGGTTTTTCTGTGTGCTGTAATCTGTATAAAACACTGCTTACAGATAGTACTGGGTAGTTGACATGTGTTGCCTAATCATCTACTGAAGATCAATGAACGAGGTACTATCTAGGCCCTAGGACACTATCCACCTCTATCTTTCACAAATGTTAAGAGACCTGTGTATCTCCATAGACTGTGCAATTAGAATCATATGCAAAACCATACATTTGTGTAACCTCAGTCATCCTAGTTTTAGCTTTCTCTCAGGAATGTAATGGTCTGGACAGGTCAACACTGGACGAAATAGATCGTTTTACCCTTTAAATTCTTCGGGATAAGGGAGGATTATTTTCTGCGTCGGGTGACAGCTTTGAAATATAATTGGCACGCAGTCAACTTGACATATTTAAATCGTACACTTTGATATACTCCCACATACGCGCGCATCCTGGGATCCTCAGCGGAATGGGAACTTTTCTAGGCTGCAAATAAAAACCTCATTAAGGGCTCCAGGATGGTAAGACGCTGAGCAATCCCTTGGGTCTCCCGTATCCGTGAGGTTGTCGCCGCGCTTGGCCTATCCGCGGCTTTGAGAATGGCTTGATTTATAATTCGTCCCTCCGGACAGGAAACCCCTTCTGCTTTCTCCGAACACTACCATCTCTTCGGCAGGAGACCATCACAGCTTGCGGAGTGGCCGGGCTTCCAAAGACCACGCCTCTCAGGACTCCCGGCGTGCCGCGCGCCGGCCTTGGCCGGAAGGCGGAAGTACGGGGGCTTCCGGTTGGTGTCCTGCGCGTGGAGTGCGGTCGTGTTTCTCAGGTGAGTCGCGTGGGTCTCGGGCTTAGTTCTGCGGCGTGGAGGGCTGGCCTCGGACCCTACCTCCGCTGCGGCCCCTGGCCTCGGCCCGGCGGTGCGGGGCTCGAGCCTCGGGATCTTCACGGCGGCGCCAGGATCTCCCCGCTCCGCCTCCCCGGGGTTGTGGCTGCCCGGCTTGGGCTCGTCCGGTGGGTTGCCGCCACCCTCCACGTGTGGGTCTCGTTAGACAAGTGGCGATTGCTGGCGATCAGAGGATGCTAACCGAGCCGTCCCACAGTGCACACAGCCTGCGCTGTCTGCAGAGCCGCGGTCCGGGGATCCAGCGGCGAGCCAGAGCCGCTTAACCCTGCAGTCCGCCGAGGGGGACGGTAGCTCCGGGCTGAAAACTGCACGTCGTAGGGAGGGGTGACCCAAGAGTCTGAGGGCCTGAAAAGAGCCAGCCTTGAGGAGAGCGATTTCCAGGCATAAAACAACGAATGCCAGGGTACGAAAGTGGGCGTGGTGTGGGCTTATGCAGGCTCCTGTGTGGAGAGGGTGAGGTCAGAGTCGGGGGAGGCTCGAGTGAACTCTGATGCCTGAATACTCCATGTCATTAAAGAATTTTTTTTAAAGCCGGGCGGTGGTGGTGGCCCATATCCTTAATCCCAGCACTCGGGAGGCAGAGGCTGGCGGATCTCTGTGAGCAAGAGAAACCCTGTCTCGAAAAACAGCAACAAAGAAATCATTTAAAAGGCGGAAAGCTATGCTCTAACTTTTAAAAGTTCACACAAAACACTTTTTGAAGGATTTAAGACTGGGAGCTGGAGCAAGGCAAAAGAGCAGTAGGTAGTTTTAAAGCCGTTTATTAACTTTTGTATCTACTAAGTGGCTTTGAGAATGGATTGATTTATACTTTCTCACTGGCATGTAGGGGCTTGACAGTCGTGTATTTAATCGCCGTATGCTCTGTGTTGATCCTCACTTATAAGTTAAGCAAGAAGACATCGTAGGTTATCTTCCATTTGTTCCAGTACTGAAGAGATCGCCGCCCGGCCATTTCCTTGATATTCAAAGGTGTAAATAGTAAACTTCCTTCTTTGTTTGTTTTTGTTGGCCGCCAGGTAAAGCATGGCTAAAAGCTTAAGGAGTAAGTGGAAACGGAAGATGCGTGCCGAGAAAAGAAAGAAGAACGCCCCAAAGGAGCTCAACAGACTTAAAAGTATTCTCAGAGTTGACGGTGACGCTCTCATGAAAGATGTCGAAGACATAGCGACTGTGGTGGTCCCCAAACAGTGCCAGGAGAAAATGCAGTGTACGGTGGACGATGAAAAGGGTGAGCGCATGTGCTTTATTTACATAGTGAGAAAATGAATCCGTTTTCTCTTACGGCCTTTTTTTCTTTTTAAATAGCTGTCTTCTTTCCATCTCTACTTACCCCTAATGTCGGTCAGACCCAAAAGAAACTGGGGACAAATGGCTGACTGTGGTTCCTATTAGATAACAAAGTGTTTGCTGTCATCCTGGCTCCTCTCAGCTCTCCTCATCCCTCCCTCTCCCTTAAACTTCACCTCAGGGCTTTCCCTTTCCCCAGCTTCTCATTCCTGTATAACCCTGCCATTTCTGCCATGTTCTCTCTTTCTGTCTCTCTCTGTCTGTCTCTGTCTGTCTCTGTCTGTCTCTGTCTCTCTCTCTGTCTCTCTCTCTCTCTCTCTCTCTCTCTCTCTCTCTCTCTCTCTCTCTCTCTCTCTCTGTGTGTGTGTGTCTCTCTCTACCTGCTCCCCCTCTCTTCTGTTCCTCTCTCACTCTACACCCCCCACCCCCACCCCTCTCCTCTCATGCCCTGGTTTGGTCTACTGGCCATGTTTAATCTACTACTTTCTTTCTCTCCCTGCTCTGGATTTTTCCAGCTGCCTCCTCTGGCTGTACTCCGCTTCCTATCTACAATAGAAAATTTCTCTCCAACCATACCTTGGAGTGGTGATGCCCTCACTTTATACATCTATCATGCCTGTTACGTTCACATCTTTATTCTTTGAAAGCTTACCGTTCTATTAGAGATCCCACGTGAAACTGTTTTAAAGTCAGTGTTTGGGAATAAGCATGTCTGGGTTATTTAATGGGTCCTCAGCAGTGATGTAGCAGCCTGAATGCCCCAGGAACTATCAGTACTGCAGGAACAAGCTTAGAGCTTGGAAGGTCAGTCGGGATCTGGGCAGGTGAGAAAGAAGCTTTTCTTTATTCCTCGAAAGACCCCATTCTCATTCTGTGAATCCTACGAACTTGTACTAGTACCCTGGAAAATCACAGAATCTACTTTTTGTGGACGTATTTTAGCTATCTCTGTGTATTATTGGTCATGGTTTAAATTTGGAGGCTACATATAATGCCGGTTTCAGCAAAGAAAAGGCTAAATGAAGCACTCACAATAGCCCCCCTCAAAGACAGACCTGTATTTATGTCTCAAGGCCAAGGAGAACGGTGTTCTTAACGCTTCTTACCCTAGATATCATACCCCATTCTTCCAGAGGAAAACCTCTTTGCTCTCTGTTTCTGTCAGTCCCTTGGTTTCGGCTGCCCTTGAGAGACTGAAGCGTGTGGTCTGGCATGCAGTGTCCCCTTGTCACAGGCATCACCCACTCTTTTCACTGTGGTAATTTGATGTGATGTTGACCGACCGTTTCTATGTGTGTGGTAGTGGCATTTAAGTACAGTCGAGATGTTTCACTACCAACACCTCTGGTTCCAAAACATTTTCATCTCTCTAAAAGGAAGCACTGCACCCAATTAGTGGTTTCTCTTTCTCTTCTTCCAGCCCCAAGACTGACAGCTGCTAAGGATTTTCTGTCTGTATAGATTTCCTCTTTGAACGATGGCATGTAAACGGAGTCATAGAATGTGTGATCTTTTCTAACGTAGTATCACATTTTTTAATTTCATGTTTTAGCATATATTAGTACTTCCTTTTAAAGACTGAATACTAGTTTGTTGTGTATACCACATTTTATTTACCTGTTGTGTGTTGACATCTGGGTCACTTTTATGCTTCTATGACCTTAGTGTCCAAGTTTTTTTAAATACCTGTTTTCAGTGCTTTGGAGTATGAAGTTAAAATAGAAATGCTGGGTCATGGTTATTCTTATTTTCTACATCAGCCAAACCATTTTATATTCCTCCTAGCCATATATGGACTTATTTTCCAGGATCTTATTATTGTCACCATATGTATGAAATACTTCATCACAGTTTAAGTCTTGTGTGTTTTTACATTTTGTCTCTATGGGGTCTAAGCATTCTTTATGAATGTGGGCATCAGGTGCCCATGCACTCTTGAGTCTTGAGTGATCCTTTACTCTTCTCTTTTGTGTGTTCTCTCTACTTCCTTAATTTCCTCTTGGAGGATCTTAGTATGCTATTGTATTTTTCTGCTTCCAAAATGCTTTATTTTTAACTTTGACTATTTTTTTTTTCCTTACAGCTTCCTGTTCTCATTGGGGATTTATTTTTATCTCATTGGGGGTATTGCTTGCTTCCAAAATTTGAACAGCAGTTCGAGCATTGTTTATTTATTTATTTTTTTGAGTTCTCACCCCCTTGCTCTCATCCTTGTTTCCTTCCTTGCCCCTCTAACACTTTTCTCAAGTGCTTGGTGAGTTGTTGGCATTTAAGTGAGGCCCTGAAATGGCTAGAAGCCCAGGTGGTGAAGGAACCGTTGAGACTGTAGAGAAAATGTGTTGATGCACTTGTTTTTGTAATATTTCAGAAGTGGAAATAGCATTGAAGGTGAGGGGAGTCTTCGTATTTAGTTATACACCTGTCAGTAAAGCTTGACTTATCTGCGCTCAGGTCCATGCTTCTCTTCATGTCCCTCTTACAGCTGCCTGCCCAGTTTCTTAGACCAAGAAATGCAGTCATCCTCTCTCATTCCTTTGTCCCATGTCTAAACCAAAGCATCACTTTGTAATCAGATGTTTCCTATCCCGACTGCCCAGTCCCAAATAAACACACAGAGGCTTATATGAATTATAAATGATCGGCCAATAGCTCAGGCTTATTACTGACTAGCTCTTACATTTTAAGTTAGCCCATATTCCTTATTTACACTCTGCATGTGGCAGTACCTTTATGGCACTTTGATTTCTTGCTCCCTCTGTGTCTGGCTGGCGACTCCTGACTCTGCCCTTCTTCCCATCATCCTTAGTTTGATCTCCTGCCTATACTTCCTGCCTGGCTACTGGCTAATCAGTGTTTTATTAAACCAATTGGAGTGACAAGTCTTTACAGTGTACAAAAGGACTATCCACAGCATTACTCATTATACCCAAACTGCGTGGCCAGCAGTTCTTGCCCATTCCTTGGTACTAGCTTTTTACTTCCCTCTCTGCTCTTCCTCCTGTCTTCTATGTCAACATCTTGATCTTTTAAAAATGCAAGTCAGGCTGTGTCACTTGCTTGCTTTAAATGTAACTTTCAGGGCTGAAGAGATAGCTCAGTGCTTGGAGCTCTTGCGGAGGTCAGTTCCCAGCTCCTGTGTCAGGGGTTCACAACTGACTGTGACTTCAGCTCCAGGGGCCCTGGCAGCATACACTCCTTTCCTCCAGGGTCCCTACATACACACACTCCTTTCCTCCAGGGCCCTCTACAAACACACACGCACAAGTGGACTCAGGAATGTGCAGCAACACGTGTTGATTGTGCTTGACTTTGCTGTAAGGAGTCAAGGGATGCTATAAAAGAATGTTTTCCTTTTTTAATTTCAGACCACCTGTAGTTGTGATGTTCCTGCTGTATTCATGTGCTTTCACTGGGTGGTTTTCATGTATGGATATTAATAACTTTTCATTTTATTATTGTTTTTAATTTAGATGACACAAAAATGGAGATTGAACTGAAGAGAAACAAGAAGACCCTTCTAGACCAGCATGGACAGTACCCAGTGTGGATGAACCAGAGGCAGAGGAAAAGACTGAAGGCAAAGAGAGAGAAAAAACGGGGAAAAAGCAGAGCCAAGGCAGCGAAGGGCCTGGCCTGGTAGACCCTTGAGAACTGGAAAGTGGTGGTACATGTGCCTTTAATCCCAACCCGTAGGAGGCGGAGACAGGCAGAGCTCTGTGAGTTCGAGGCCAGCCTGGTCTACAAAGCAGATGCCAGGACAGCCTGGACTGTTACACAGAGAAAACCATGTCTTGAAAAATCACACACACACACACACACACACACACACACACACACACACACACACACACAAGAAAGAAAGAAAAACTGGAAAGTATTTATGGGAAAGAAGTTCAGTTGTTAGGAATGTCTTCATTGTTTCAGCTCTCACTGAATGGAAGCTTTTTGTTTTCATATTTTAGTTTGGTCTTATATCTGTAATTCAGATCCAGAATCATTGATTTGTTTTGGGAACTTGAATAAACTGCCTCTGTGATGAAAGAAATCGGATGCTGCCTGATGTTTGAGTATTATCAGACACAACAATCTTGTGAGCATTACTGGGGTTATAATTACTTGGTTTTACAAAATGGCAATTATAATCAATGCCTCAGATTAAACATGCTTCTACAAACAGGATGCGGACAGAAAGCTAGTATAGTGTCATATTTTAAAATAGGGTATCAAGGGGCTGAAGAAATGGCTCAGCAGTTAGGACCACATTCTGCCCTTGCAGAGGACTCCTGCTTCATGTTGAGTGTCTCAACCAGCTCCAGGGGATCCACCCTCTTCTGGCCCCCACTGCACCTGCAATCATGTGCACAAGCTCCCCCACACAATAATAACTAAAAAAGAAGTCTTGAAGAAAAGGATGTCAGTGGCTCGTACAAGTAGTACTTACTTAGAGTTTCTATTTTTATAATTTATGATAAAAGGTAGTTCGTGTGTAGCACTTAGTGTTTGACATTTTCCTTCATGTATCTTTAAGGTTTTCAGTTACCGAGAAGCACAGACGTCTTTAATTTAGGTGGACTATAATATGTACAGATTACTGTGCTTTTTAGGTAATTAAAACGTTATGGTTTTGTTTTGTTTTGTTTTTTCTGAAAACAAATGTTCTTCAGGTTTTGTTTTTTGTTTTTTTCTTGTTTTGGCTTTATGAGACAGGGTTTCTCTGTGTAGCCTGGGCTGGCCTAGAACTATGTCTTGACCGGGCTGGCCTTGAACTCAGGGATCTACCTGTCTCTGCTTCCCAAGTGCTGGGATTAAAGGTGTGTAACACTACCACCAGGCAGTTAGTTCAGTTTTATATCATGTAGCTTAAACAATGAAGTGCAGCATTTCTCAGAGTATGTTAATTCAGAATATTTCTGGATGTATGATATATATTCATCCATCCATTTGGGAAATGGTCCATATATAAACACAGGTATTAATTAGCTTAATGTTAGTATTGTTTTATGAAGAGAGCTGGCATTAGCATGACTACTCTTGGCTCCTTATATGCCAATAAGATGAGTTTTAGTTGAATCTGTCTCAGCATACTTTGTTAATTTCAATTAATTAAATTTAATCTAAATTTAGTATTCCATCTGAAATTTCATTCTAGTCAGATTCACCACTATGTGTTGAATAAAACCAGGACCTTTGCAAGACAGGGTTTCTCTAGCTTTGCACCTTTCCTGCAACTCACTCTGTAGTCCAGGTTAGCCTCAAACTCACAGAGCTCCGCCTGGCTCTGCCTCCCGAGTGCTGGGATTAAAGGCGATGTTTAAAATTAGTATACTAGGTCCCCCTCAACTTAATAGTGCACCAGGAAGCTAGCGGATAATTTCAAAATACAGTTCTCTGAAGGTGGCGATGTAGCTCAGGAATAGAACACTCATCTCCAGCGTGTACAAAGCTCTGGGTTTGGTCCCAGTATTAACAGGTGAAAAGGGGTTGGATGGTGGAGAGCGTTCAATGTTCCTTTTTGCTGTAGTTGGTAGTAACAGTGTTTATGGGAAATAGATACATAAGTGCATGAGATAAAATGCAGCAGACATTAAGCCACTGACACTGAGTTATTTACCCTCTTTCATCATGGGCACTGTCTATGTTAGTGTTTACACCCTTGGCTTTCATTTAGTTTCAGCAGCATCCTTGGCTTGCTGAAGTTGAAGACATCACTTCCAGGAATCCATACATATTTTTCCTGTAGCTCACAACCTCAAATTTGAGGAGAGCTCCCATCCAGGGCCTCCCCAAGATGTTAGGTTGTTCACCTACAGTGGGTTGTGACACTTGGTCACTCCAGTTTTAACTTACTAAAAGCATTTAGAACCCCAGTTTGGATTCCCAGCATCCACATAAAAAGTCAGGCCCAAGAGCATGTGCCCCGGAATTAGGGAGACAGAAAAGGGTTCCAACGTGTAGGCCAAGGTCAGTGACCAGGCCACTTATCAGAAGGCATGTGACCTGGAGCCAACCAGTCCATGCAAATAAATGGGCTCAGGTTACCTCATTTTTAAAAGAAATGATATGAAAGAGCAGTTGAAGAAAACGCCAGTTGAGGCTGTCCTCTCCCCCGAGCCTCAGTTTACCAAAATCACTACCCAAAATGCTTGGGAGTCATGTTCTAGTATGTCATGGCCTCATGGCTTCTGGAAAAAGCAGCTGCTGTGGAGAAATTAGTGCCTTCTAACCCTTGGGTGGATCACCACCTCGAGTTCCGGATCGTGTAGCCAGCTGCAGGGCTCGTCTATCTCAGATTTTGGCAGGAAATCTAGGGTAGAATTCCAAAATCAGTTCAGGGGTGTGATAAGCTCTTTGTCGCTTTATTTCTAAAGGCGAATACTTGGAGAAGCGCAGTGTAGTCCTTTAAATCTTTTATGTAAATAACTTTGCTTTACCAATTTGTCTTGGATGCGTTCGGGAGAGTCGCTTTCAAACCACCAGGGGGCGCTCAAGCCAAGCAACAAACCGCTTGGATTAGACGGAGACTCATTAGAAACACAATGGAACTATGTTTGTGCTCTTAAAGAGATTAAATATAAATAATAAAAATATACATCTAAAATTATTAGCTCATCTAATTCAGGAACCTATGATTATGCTGCTGATGTTATCTATACTCGAGGAAACTGAGGCACGGGGACAGCTGTTCCAAAAATGCGTTCCAACAGTGATTCTGCCTTCCACGAGCCCAAAAAAACTTCTCAGAGAGAAACGGTGATCTTTGGGTAGAGTACTTGTAACTTGGCTTAATCCGTAATGGGATCAGGTTGGAGCAGATTTGGGTTAAAGAACACGCTTTAGTAACAAAATGATTTATGGAGCCTTTCTCAAACCTGAGTGGAAGGCAGACTGGATTTCTTTAAGTAACACTTCATTAGAAATGTGCCAAGTGGTCCAAACGCAGGCGTGGGCCACGTTTATTAGTGACCAGACAGCTAAGTAGAAACAGTGTGACTAGCAGCGGAAGCTCTTGTGGATAATCCAGTAGGGTTTTTGTTTGTTTGTTTTGGAGACAAAGTCTTGTGATGTAGCCCTGGCTAGTCTGGTACTCCTAGATCTAGCTGGCCTCAAACTTGCAATAATGCCTCTGTCTCCTGAGTCCTGGGATTATAGGCGTAGACCACCATGGCGGGAGGTCGGCCACATTGTTGGATTGCTGTCACATGAGTGCAGATACACGTTTTTCCTCATTAGTGCACCTATTACTTAAAATACACAGTGACTGTAAAGAAACTGAATGTCAGGCGGGGGGTGGTGGTGCACACCTTTAATCCCAGCACTCAGGAGGCAGAGGCAGGTGGATTGCTGTGAGTTCGAGGCCAGCCTGGTTTACAGAGTGAGATCCAGGACAGGCACCAAAACTACACAGAGAAATCCTGTCTTGAAAACCAAAACACAAACAAACGAAAGAACAAAAGGAAGTAGAAACTGAATGTCTTCAGAATTTATATCCATGTATGTATGGATTATATGAGTGTTAGGAGTTGGAGAAGAGAAATTAACGATCTATAAATGATTAGATTCAACTATTCGAAATGTCCTGGAGGAGAAAGCAAAGGAGGATGATAGGCTTAGGGTAGAGAAACACTGGAAAAGAACAGCCGGGCATCCAAAGACCTCAAGGGATTGCCAGATGGAGGCAGTGCCCAGCTGTAATGCAGATACAAAGCTGTTGACTCATCTTTCTAGGGAAGGAAAATTACCAGAGTGATTCAAATTTGCGCTAGCCACACATATTTTTTCCCATGTTTTTCCAGCATATAAAATCTTCATTGCAGCAGACACAAACCACTTTTATAAGAATATGTTTGCAGAGGACAGGGACTTCCAAGTACTTAGACCACGTCAAAAGTCACCCTGCATCCCCAGGACCCGGCGGGGCTCACAGAGGTCAGTTCAGGTCCAGTTCCATTGATAAAAGGAACCATAAAATTTACACTGCTCAGGATGGCTCCTCAGGTAAGAACATTTGCTGTGAAGCCTGAAAACCTGAGTTCAAATCCTTAGCACCTACATAAAAAGCCACACATAGTTTCCTGCTAATTATCTTGGTGCTATGGGAGGCAGATCCAGAGGTGGGTGGGTTGGTTGCTTGAGCTTGCTGCTGCCAGCCTATGTAGCAGGAATCTTAAAAGTTCTTATTAATGAAAACAAACCTGGACCAGGTATTGGGGTGACTGCTGGAAGATCAGAGAGAGAGAACAAGCCACAGCTTCCTCACCTCGTCAGTTCCTCAGCTGGTCTTGTTTCCTCAGACTGGAAGCCTCTTCATCCAGAATGGGTCTCAGCTGAACTGTGCTGCTCAAAGCCTAAAAGCTTAACCAGCTAAATGCTTCTAGTTTCTGGTCTTCACACCTTATATATTTTTCTCTTTCTACCATCACTCCCTGGGATTAAAGGTTCACTTTCTGGGATTAAAGGTGTATATCTCCATGCTGGCTGTATCCTTGAATACAGAGATTCGCCTAGCTCTGCCTCCCAAGTGCTGGGATTAAAGGCATGCACCACCACCGCCCAGCTTCTGCTATGGCTTACTCTGACCCATTTTCTAGCCACCATTTTAGGCTCTGTATCTAGTGGCTGTCTGTTCTCTGACCCCAGATAAATTTATTAGGGTGCACAATATTTTGGGGAACACAATACCACCACAAGCCTAGCTGTATGTTCAATGACAGACCCATCCCAAGGGAATGAAGCAGAGGATGATGGAACAAAACTCCCAGTGTCCTCCACTAGACTCGGCTCATGCCCACAGGCATGTGCCCCCGTGTGCACAACACACAGCCGCACGTACACACATACACACACATGTGCACGCTCTGTACACAGCCAATTCTCTAAAGTTTTTTTTTCATTTACTTTAAAGCAGAGGGGAAATATAATGTGATATCAAATAAGACTCAGTTGGTAGGGTTATAGTAAAAGCTAAACGTTCAAAGAATGCTTTTCTGCTAAATACCTCACTTGGATTATTGAATCTGTAAAACAATGCTGAGAAGTTCCTACTTCTGTCCCTCATTTCAAGTGAGTGGTTTGGAGAAGAAATGTTCAAAGTCATGCAAGCGCGGACTCAAGGGCAATGGTGTCCTCAGTAGAGAATGAATATCTAGACCGGAAAATTGTGGAGACAGGCTGATCCCATCTACAGAGGAGCCTGTATCTAGGATGCCAGGGGATGAAATGGCCAGCTGAGCCGGCTGGGTGGCTGCTCGGTTGGAATGTAGCTGAAGGATTAAAACACTGGACTTTCAGGTTGAAAGCTGTTACCTTCAAGCCTAGAAATACCATGTAGAAAGTTGTGTTTGACATATTTTATACTTATTTTGCCCTCTCCAGTCTGTATCTTTATGGTGAAAAACAACAAAATCTGAAATCTCCGTCATTTCGTTAATGTTAAATCTGGTACTCATTCAGCTAAGCTCCCAATTAAAGTATGGAAAAGCACTATAAACATCTGCTTTAAACAATGGATGGGGTGAAGACTTTCAAATTTTAATTTAAAGAATGGCATAGTTTTCTAATATATTCGGCGCATACGTATTAGCTTTTCCTAAAGCGATGGATTGACTTGGCATCATGCTATCTTATGAAACACTTTCTCACCCTCATGGTGTGTCTTTATAGTTTTCAATATCAGCAAAACCTGTAAGTGGTCTTAGTCGGGTGTTGTGTATCATTGTACAGTAACTGCAAGTCCATATGGAATCTCTGATCCGTGTAATAAAGTACATTTGTCATGGATCCTGTGATCTGCATACCTTTCAGCCGTTACTTCATAAATCCGTTCCATCGGAGGATTGCTTTGTATGGCAATGGTGGAAGCTGCTTTTAATAAACTAATATTTTGTGTCTTTTATATGTAATCAACAGGAAGTATTATAGCCTTGTGCCCCTATGGAGAAACATTCCACTAAACTTCTTTTCTCTTGACAATAATGAGAAAAAAAAAATAGCTCAGGAAAGGCACAGATGTTCATGAACACATGTTGTTTTCTCCTAAAAGTCAGCTGAAGAGCTTTTGTATTGTTCCAGATTTAAAAAAAAAAAAAAAAAAAAAAAAAAAAAAAAAAAAAATTCCTTCCAGAAGAAAGAGTTTGAGATGTGTGATGGGGAGAAGACAGTTACAAATTTCATCAAGAGTCCAACACGGGGTGTGATTTGTTAAGAATCTAAGATGCTTCTCTTTGCTCTCGCAAAGAGCTGCTGATCGGGAGCAGAACTGTAGGCAATTGGCCAAAGATTGGCCATTCCCGTAACTTCCTATTCAGACACACACACTGCTTCATCCTTTGTTCCACCACAAACTTCAAATTAGCAGTGTCTTTGGACAAAGCAGATATTTAATAATTCAAGCACAAAGCACACACCCTGTGTGCCCTCTTCCCTGGAGTTATTAAATAGGGCCAGTTGTCTTTCCGGAGTATAGACGTGTCCTCGAAGTGTGTCAGATGTCTATGTACTGGGCAGTTGGTTATTGACATCTGTAAAGGAGAATGTTATTGGGGGAAAAACTTAAAAAGGGAGCTGGGTGCCTTAGGTGAGTTTGGTGTGAATGTTCTTTATAAGGCTATGAATCTTTAGGAAGAGTTGTCATGAAGAGAATGGGAACCAGCTGTTCCGGATCTCCACTGAGGAGACAGGTTTTGACTACAGCAAAAAGGATTTGGGTGAAATATAAAGAAGAACTTTCTGAATGTGAGTGTTACTAGAAGCCAGGTATGTACTGAAAAGAGGCGGCTGGATTACCTCTGAAGGAATGCTAGAACACAGGAGGGTAGGGGGAACGCGGTCCTCGTTTAATGAGGGTGGCTCGCCTAGAATTCTACCCAAGGGCTGAGTCTTATTCTCCTTTCTCACACTCACATCTCAGGTTATGAGGGTTCAAGAAATCGGAAGGAAGCGAAGTCTTTGCTTTGTCCTGAGAACTGAAGGTCTGGAGGTCCTTTCTGAGTCTTCATTGGAGGGAAGCACGGAGGTGTGACCCAGAGGCAAGGACACTGCCCTGTGGTTAGGTGCCCACCACTGTCATTCAAAAGAAAAGCATAAACGGCACCAGGCAGGCTTAGACTGGTGGCTTGCTGGAATGAGTGGCCTGCCGGGGGATGGGAACACCTTCTGTGTCCCCAAAGGTTGTGTCTTCGCTGGTTTCAAAGTCCCCAGCAAGACTGAGGGTCTCCTCTACTTTTCATTTATCACTTCGGTTTAGTTTATGTTTTTGACCCTGGGTTGTTAACCCATTCCTACCCTCATCCGGTCCTCTGTTTTCACCTCGCGTTAAAGGTCTCTTTAATTTTCCTTTTCCTCCCCATTCAGTCCATTTCCCTTACGTTGCTTTTGTGTCTTTAAGAATATAGCTGTAAAGCTGCAAGTCAAACATTTTCTTTTTTTAAGCCACCAAACTTAGTTATCAGCATCTTTATAAATTCCCCCGTAGCTCATTTCCTGTGGCCCAGCGGCCATGATGGAAGTAGGGTTCTGGTTCCTGTGTTGCCGCTCCTCCTTGCCGTGTAATGTTTTCATTCCTCCCTGGGTTCGAAACCTGCCCTTGTCACACCACCGCCCCTGTCTCCCCACTTCCCTTCCCACCTCCACTAGTTACTATTCTTCCCTTTCCTGTTCACTCTCATCTCCTAGCATGAACTAGGTGCAATAGGAATAGAAGATGTACATTCTAACAAACGTAGACATATAGACTGTCTGTCTATCATTTGTCAATAAAGTTTTATTGGCATGTAGCTCCTCCCCATTTGTTCGTGTGGTAGTTATGGCGATTTTGGTGCTACGGAAGACAGTTGAACGGCTGGAATAGAGATGTTTCTGTGGCCTCTGAAGCTTACCTTACAACCTGTTCTCTTCCCACCTCCCCAACTCCCCACCCCCGCAAAAAAAAAAGTTCGCTCGCTCTCGCTTTAGAATAGTTTCTGTGTTTACTAAATGAAGATCTTATTCCTTGTTGGGAAATGTGTTATGTGTTCATTCTTTTCTTTTCTCATTTGGATCCCTGCCCCTTCCCAGATGCCCAACTTTCCTACTTCGAGGCGGTGACATCCTAAAGAGAAGAAGATAATGACGCTCACCCGGTGGGAGGCGGCACTGAGCTGTCATTTGCCGTGTGTTTGTGTTTAGACGGGTTCCCACCTACCATCTCCGACTGGACTTCATGCGGCCTTTGAATTAAACAAACAAACAACAAAGAGGTTTTGCAGTTAAGCTTTTCGCAAATCCCACAGCTAATTTTCCTGCCGGTTTACAAACCAGTTTTGAAAATGTTAAGTGCCAGATGAAGGGCTCTGTTTTAATTCAATACGGCACCTAGAATGCCGTTGTGGGTAACAGCATTCCAACACAGCTGATTCGGTGGGTGGTCTTGCTGAAAATAGTTTACACAAATTCACTTGCAGGCTGCTTTCATTAACATGAAATTAATATGGACTAAAGTCGAGCTCGAAGGACTTGAAATGCTTCTGAGATCACCTATTTTAACCCTGCGCTTTTCAACGGAGGAGGAAATGGGAGCTGATTTTCCCAAGATACTAGCCGTTCATGGGAAGGTCCAGGGACCCTGGTCTCTGTAGTTTCAGACCAATCGTTTTCTAAACCATAAGTCCATGACCACTAGTCATGCCAACAAGAACACTCTCACTAGTGTCAAAATTAATTGTCCTCCTTTCCATGACAAGAGCAGCCAGTGAGTGGAACTGCCATGTGTAACTAGGGATCCTTTCTGCAGACCTGTTTCTCCTGCAGTTAACAGAGAAACCTTTTCCCATAAGTGACTTGACCTCTTTGCCTCACAGACAGAACAATATATTTTGATTTGAACAAAATTAAAATAAGCTAAGCAACAATAAGAATCTCTCTCTCTCTCTCTCTCTCTCTCTCTCTCTCTCTCCTTATACCTCCAGATAAAAGTCTAAACATTTTTTCTTTACTTGTAGTTTATCTTCCTTGCTTGTCTGTTTCTTTTATAACTTTTGGTGTTTTTCTCATAAAAAGTAACACATGTATGTTATAGAACACTTAAGAATGCAGAGAAGTCTAAAAGGAAATGTAATCATTTGTAATCCAGCCACTCACAGGGTGTGTAGCTGGGTCTTTGTTTTCATAGTTGTTTGAAGACTGCATACATGTCTATCCTCCTTTCTTAACTGTGTAGCCGGGGGATTTCCCCCCATGGCACAGGAATTCTCCAGAAGTCTTGTCTGAGGGCTGAGGAGGTAACTCCATTCCTCCGTAAAGTGTTGCCTTGAGAACATGAGCACATGTGTTTGATCCCCAGAACCCAGGTTTAAAAATTGTTGGGCATCTTGGCACAAGTCTGTAAACCTAGTGCTGGGGGTGTCAGGAGATGGCATGAGACTCAAGTAGCCAGGCAGACTAGCCCGTTTGACAGCTCCAGGCAAGTGAGAAACCCTGTCTCAAGAAGAGAAAAAAAATAAAAGGAAAAGGAAAAAGGAAAAAGAAAAGAAAGGAAGGTGGAGGGTGCCTGTGGAACAATACTTGAGGTTTTTCTCTGGCCTCCACGTGCATCTGCACACACATGCGTGCACCCCCCCAACACACACACACATACATACAAAAGCACTCACACACACCTATGCATGCACCCTCAAACACACACATACACACACAAAAGCACTCACGCACACACATATGCATGCACCCCAACACACACATATGCATGCACCTCCAACACACACACACACACACACACACACACACACACACACACACACACACATTCTTTGAAAAATTGCATCATATTTCGTCTTGAACAGGGACTGTACATTTTATTTGCCTCCTTTTGAAGGCAAAAGTTTTCTCCTAAAGTTGTCGTCTTTAATTTTTTTTTTTTTTAAATGCTTCTCTGTAACACGGATAACCTGCTGTAGAGATCTAATCCTTATTTATGTTCCTCTGGAAGAGCTCGGGAAGGGCACTTGGTTCTCATCTGTTTTGCCAAACTGGTTTCCTGAAAGGCTGAAGCCAAAATCCCTGCAGGAATGTGAGTGCTCGGGCGGGCGGGCGGCCTTGAAGTGCTGTCATGAAGGCTTTTAAAACATTCCTTTCCTCACGGTGCAGTCTTGCTAGTTAACTTCGCAGGGCTGCAGAAGCAGAGCCACGCTTCATAACATATCTGCTTCCTATTCTTCTTTTCTTTTTTTTTTTTCCCTTCTATTTCCAATTGATATCCTAACCGCTGTAATCTGGCATCTGCCCCCATCTGCCTGCCTGGAGGCTTCAAAGAAACAGCCCTTGATGGGATCAAGTGTCAGGAAACAGGGGTTCAAATCCCAGCCCTGACACTACTAGCATGTGACCTTGGGTGAATAAGTCAATTTCTTTGAGCCTGCTTCCCCAGCTTTCAAGTGGAACTAGTAAAACAGTCCTTGATGTCTGAGGCTCTCAGGAGAAATGTAAGAAATGCTTTTAATCTGCGGAGTACCGCGTGGGGGGTGGTACCGTGGTGGAGGTTCCTCTGGAGGGTAGTGTGTGTGGTAATTATTAGTGCTGTCCACCAAATAGTTCTGATTCCTTCTTTTATGCCCGTGCTTGAATTTTACATCCTCACCCTGTGCGTTTGCCTGTGGCCCTGTAACTGGCTTTGACAAGTGTAATATGAGTGGAAATAGCAGTCTTACAGGGCAGAATCCTTCTGGAACAGGGCCTTCCTTTTCAGACTCTTGCCTAGCCTGTGCCCATGGAGAAGGAAAGGCTGCAGATGGTTGGTGCTCATGAACCTAGGACCTGGAAACATGCTAGCCACAGGAAGAGAGGCTTCCAACCAACTGTGCACCGTGAGGATGAAGTCGACTTTATCTACATCTGAGACATGGGCCTTGGGTCTTACTGAACTCCGGCCCGAGAGTTTTGTAGCGTTTGATGTTAAATGTCGAAGACTCCGGGTTGTGTACTTATGAGAAGATAAGGGCTTTCCCCCACAAGTCACGTCAAGGACAGACTACGCCTCACTGTGCCTGTGCCCAGAGCTCACCTTGCTTATCACCAGGGTATTCCTGGCCATAGGTTAGCCACAGGAGGCTGGGGCTTGCCCTATTGAGAAGGAACAGACATGTTCCTTCAAAGGGAGGTCACAGGGCCACTGGGCTGTCCCTTTCACAAGGTGTGGCCACAGCTCCAGTCCCTGTTTCTGTCCTGCCTCATCATGGACTCCCTTTCTTCTGTCATGAATAGTCTTCTGTTACAGGTAAATCTGCTCTTTCCATGCTATGTCAACTCCCTTTCCTTCATACTCCAGGTAGATCCGCGCGCGCGCACACACACACACACACACACACACACACTCATTTATATACACAAACATACATACAAATACATATACACATATAAACACATATATACAAATACACACATATATAGACATATACATACATTGTACACATATGTATACACACGTATATACATATACACATGTATATATACCATACACATATATGCATACAAACATATATATACATATACATACATGTTGTGAAATATTACTTTAACTAGGCAAAGATGTGTTTGTTATATTTGTTTAATAATGTAAGGATGTGTGTTTAACTCTGTAAAGATGTGTGGCATTTGTTTCATCTTGCCTGCCCAGGGCATCTGATTGGTCTAATAAAAAGCTGAGCGACCAATAGCTAGGCAGGAGAAAGGATGGGCGGGGCTGGCAGGCAGAGAGACTAAAGAGGAGAAATCTGGGAAGAGAAGATCGAGGGATGAGAAAAGGGGGAGAGAAGGAGGGATACACCAGGGGCCAGAAGCCGGGCAGCCGTCAGCCAACCAGACATAGAGTTAGGAAGAAAGGAAGAAAAGGTAAAAAGCCCAAGGCAAAAGGTAGATAAAGACAAACAGGTTAATTGAAGTTGAATGAGCTAACCAGAAACATGCTTAAGCTAGGCTGAGCATTCGACATTAATAATAAGTCTTTTTGTCATGAATTGGGAGCTTGTTTGTGGCCAAAAAGAAAAAGCCTGGTACACATACACATACATACACACATATAGATATACATATAATGTACATGATACATACATATACACATATACACATGTATACACCTACACACAGGTATATACTCCACTGCGTGGATATACCACATTCTGTTTGTTCCTTCATCAGTTGGTGGATGCTTGGATTCGTCCCCTAAGCATCTCCTGAGAAGCCCAGTGTCAGTTCATCTAATGTCCCCATTCTGAGACAACTTTTCCATCCGGAAACTCTCTCTGGTCAAGTCCTTGTCTGCCTCAAAGTCCTTTGCCCGGTGATGAGAAATGGCAGAGCGGAAGGGTTTGAGAAACAAAGGGGGTTTCACAGACACTCTGGGTACTGTAGTTCAGGTCTTTTTATTTTTGGTGCTTTAAAAAAATATTCTCTGTGAGTGATTGCAGCGCCATAGACTTTGCATTTAGGTAGCTGATTTCAGCTGTTGCATCCATATGTCTCATTTGGAAGGTTGGGGATGTCAGATGCACGAAGGTCCTCAGTCCGCTTTCTCCTCATGCTGACCTCCTTTTGCGATGTGATGACTTAACTCCTGGGTTTGGAAAGGTGGCCTCTTTCATTGCTTTGGCACTAGATTTTCAGTTTCCTCTGGCAGGATGCCGTTCTACGGTTCAGTATATCTTACATTAAAATCAGAGAAAGAATACACATGTCTTAAAGAACTCAAGGCATATTTGGCAGTCCTTAAGACAGTTGGTTCCCTTTCCTTTCTGTTTCTTCCAACATCTTCTAACAGAATATGATCGTAGCCAGGCTTTCGTTTAGTGCCTAACAAATTGGTTAGTCTATCAATTCCAGCTTTACAACCTGCATGCTATTTTTAAAAATACATTTGATACTAGAGTATTTGAAATCGGATCTCCCTGATGACCACTGATATCATAATTATGCATTCTCGCTGCTGATATAAGCTATAACACATATGTATCAATTTATATCAACTGTTGATTTTAAAAAGAGCTCTCCAGGGGCAGAGTAGGAAGTTTTATTCTCTCTAAATATTCTCTCTCTGTGTGCCTGGGCATCTTTGGTTTAAAATAGTGCAAAATAGTGGGATTACTGTGCACTTACTGTGGGATATTAATTCCCCGAGATTTACAAAGCGCAAATGTAATCTTAATGTTGGACTTCACCTCACAGGTTTGTTTTGTTATGTTATTTCTCATTGCACTTCCATTTCCTTCCTAAAAGTGTTAATAAAACGCTTGCGTTAGAATTGGCCAGGCTCCAGAATCTGATATGATCTCTCTTCAAGTAAGTGATAAAGCCTGTGACAATATAGCACTGGGGGATCCTTGGATGTGGCCTAACTCTTCAAGTGAGGAAACTCATAGTTCCTCATAGAGTTAAATTAAGGTCAGGCCTGGTTTCCGACACGAAGTTCAGATGTATTGGCAGATCCCCATGCTTGCATTTATTATACTGTAATTTGGGGCTTAAAGAGTTATATCCAGTCCATCCCCAACATCTGGATAGTGTTTATAACGATCACATTTGATCCTAATGTAATTTTGTTGGGGAATTCACTAGAATTCCTCTGTTGGCTACAATACAACTAAACATGAGATCTGCTAAAATATTACCAAAAGTGAGTGAATATCCACAGAGAATACAAAACATAGATTTCAACCTTCCTATTTTTCCCCCCCAGACTCTGGCCACTAACCCATCATTTCACCTCTCTGGGCTTTCATGTCTCCATTGATAAAATGAGAGCAACCCTTCACCGGCAGCCAACGCTTGTCCCAGGGTTTGAACCTTGAAGAATAGAGGAGGCACAAAGACTTTCAGACGTGGTTAGGGTTCCGTGTGTACCCCCAATGGCGGTGTCACAGACTCCACTGATGGGGGGTGGTGACTGGAGCCTGATGGAGGGCTTTGTTCCCCCTCTTTCATTTTCATTTTGATTTAGATGCTATTCCTTGGGGGTCAGGAAGACATTATTTGGAAAGTCGAGCCAAAGGATTGGTTTTAAACCGCCTGCCCCCATCAATGGAAGCCTCAAATGAATCAAGCCGAGACTTTTAAGGGCTGTAAAGGGAGCCTTTCATTATGTGAGATTGACAAGGGAGGGGGACACGGGGGAAGTTTGGCGATGGAGTTTCAGGACCTCCCAGCCCTGCCAGCAGGCAGATTATTAGCATATTCTATGTAACCCCCTCCCATGAAATAATTTTTTACATTCAAAAAGAGACAGATGGGAAGGAAGACATGTAGATAGGAAAGGACAGGGACTCTAACGGTCTTTAGAGAGGGAAAATTATCTCATTAAATCTGAAGAGCATATGCTCTTCTGATGCATAGCATATGCAAGTCTATGCAAATTAGTTAATAGCAGAGCGCTCCGAGTAATTTCCATTTCCTCCCTAGCCTGTGACGGGGAATATTCCTTTTAATCAGATTAGATGACATCCTTCTCAAACTTTTGGGGGTTTCAACTTAATTTACCATGCTAAGTAGTTAGGAGAATTCGAAAGAAAGCAATCAGTGGGCTGCAAAGAATGAGGCCAAACCTCAGTTCTGTCTTTGTGATGAGGGGCTGCCCAGCTGCCTGAGCCCCACAGGATTTCTTCTTGTCCCTCTCCTCTCCCTGAACCCCAGCACCTCAGACCTCAGCCGAGTCTCCAATGACCAGTTGCCTTGTTTTGATGGCACCTCCTCGGATCTGGTTCCCATTGCTGGAGCCTGTCTGAGATACTGCATTCCACCAGACCTCCCCCATGACTGTCAGAATTTATGGCCCTGCCTCCAGAAGTGATGGAAAGATGAATTCACACACACCCTAAAAACCGTTTCTCCCCCCAGGGAGGTCGTGCACTTTCCGAAAGGACCTTTGTCATGGTCTGCAGCGACCTCGGAATATTTCATATCTATAGGTTGTGGGCACAAGGCAGCAACCTTCCTTCTCGGGCCACGGATGCAGCAAGAGTTACAAGGAAGGCTACGGCTGGGAAACCCACACCTGAAAAGACACAGCCCTTTATCAGTGGATGTGCAGATAGCAAGAGCAGTGTCGGCCCTTGGGAAGAACTCGGAAGCTTGTTGGGAGGCGTTGCTCACAGTCCTGAAGGCCACCGGTTCCCCTCCATTCTCTATTGTCTTCCGGTGCGCAGTCTGTGTGGTAATGCCGGCCAATGCCCTGCAGGCGGCAGTAAAGAGTCTTGAGGAAGCAATTACTTCTAAAAATTGCATCAAGTTACAGTTCCGACCAAGAAGAGACTAGTTGGCTTCCTCTTTCACAACCCTCTCTGTTTTATGGGTGGTGGTGTTTGGGGGGGCGGGGGGGAAGGGGAAGATGTTAATTGCTTAAACTAATTCCCTACAAAGTGTTAGCAGATGAGATTTAAATATCATCCACATTAAGCCTGCCAGGGATCGCCTAGCCACCACGGCATATAAAAGAGTCAAACTGCATGGCAAACTTTCAAGTAGTAAGACGGAGTTAGCTTTCTTCCTCTTCCTCGCCGTCCTTTTGTTGTTGTTGTTTGTTTTTTTTGTTTTTCGAGACAGGGTTTCCCTGTGTAGTTTTGGCGCCTTTTCCTGGATCTCACTCTATAGACCAGGCTGGCCTCGAACTCACAGAGATCCGCCTGCCTCTGCCTCCCGAGTGCTGGGATTAAAGGCGTGCGCCACCACCGCCCGGCTTTTTGTTTGTTTGTTTGTTTGTTTGTTTTCTTTCTTCCTGGCCTTTCCATTCCCTATCCCCAGGCAATCCCCCGGCTGGGAGCTTTTTTGTGATCTGCTCCTAAGTCCTGTTTGACCGGGACATGTACATCATGTACTGCATATGGCAGCGTTTGTCTACAGATCACAGAACAGGTTGTGGGCTGCTCACTTTTTCATAGTTCTTAAGGCCAGGTCAGCCTTATTATTATTTATTTATTTATTTATTGAGACAGGGTTTCTCTGTGTTGTTTTGGTGCCTGTCCCGGATCTCGTTCTGTAGCCCAGGCTGGCCACGAACTCACAGAGATCCACCTGCCTCTGTTTCCCAAATGCTGGGATTAAAGGCGTGCGCCACCACCACCCGGCCCAGGTCAGCCTTATAAATACCATTGATTGGACTAGTGGTCCCCACCTTACAGACCAGATGACTGGTCAGGGAGGTTCATTGACCTGAAGGAAATTGCCAGTCAGCTCATGGATTGGAATCTTAAACCATATGGCCCCATGGATCAGCTTCATGTCAGTGAAGGGCGCTCACTTCTAAAAATGGGACTAGAGGAACATTCTCCCCCTCGCCCCCCACCCTCCTATCCCCCTCACCCTCCCACCACCCCCACCCCCCACCCCCGCCACCCAACCTTTCTTTCCTTCTTTAATTTTTCCAGTGTCTGTGTGTCATTTGTGTGGTACATGTTCTTGTTCGTGTGGATGTGTGGGTGTAGATATGTGTGCACTGTGTGTTACTAGTGTATGGAGACCAGAGGTAGACATCTAATGGCTTTCCTGTATTGCTCTCCAGATGCATAAAAAAAAGCATATCTATTATTTTATGTGTGCGTGTGCCGCACAGTGCGTGTGTGGGGGTCGGAAGAGTTCAAAGACAACTTGTAGAACCATCTATTTTTATGCCATTGACCCCAGGGATTAAACCCAGATTGTCACGCTTGGCAAGAAGCACCTTCACTCATTAAACCAACTCGCCTTTAGTTTTTGAGGTGGGGTCTGCCAACTGAAGCCAGGCTGGCTGATCAGTGAGGCTCAGGGAGCCCCTCACCACTGTGCGGGGATTACTGGCAGACATCAGCCTACAGGTCTTCTATGTGGGTTCTGGTTATCGGATCTCAGGTCCCATGCTTCTCATCCTGTCTCTTTTCCCACTTTGGCATTTTCTGTCTATTTCGTATGTAAGAGGGATACGTAATCAACTCAGATACACAAATAGGTTTCTCTCCTTCCATACTGAAACCCTGGCCACTTTCTCACATGCAATCAATTACAGCCTCCAGTGCGTTATTTCGGAAATATCTTTTACTTTTATAAACATGTACGTACATAGATGTTCTTTTCTTGATAATATTTCTTTTTATTGTTTTAAGAGTTGTTTATTTTATTGATGTGTGTGGGTATTTTGCCTGCATCTTTGGGCCCCATGTGCATGCAGTACCTGCAGAAGCCAGAAGAGGACGCCAGAATCCCCAGAGCTGGAGTAAGGGATGTTTATGAGCTACCATGTGGGTGTTGGGAATTGAACCTGGGTCCTCTGGAAGAGCAGCCAGTGCATTTAACCCCTGAGCCATCTCTCCAATCCTTTCATAATGTTCATAAACAGAACAATAGCTCCTGATCTGGGAATACATTCTATGGAACACACCATGATTTTACTGAACCGAAATCAAGTGGTTTAACTTCAATTTAGGTGAGCGAAAGAAACCTTACAGAGATTATCTCTAAGTGTAACCAGCTCTCAAAAACTTCTTTATAAACATATGCTTCACACCTTCATCTACATATGGCCTCCCAGAGAGGCTTAATTATCAGACACATTTTTTTAAAAAGTCACAGAGGGGAATCTGTGGTTGGTATGTAAAATGAATAGAAAATATCTTAATAATAAAAAAAAAATAGTCACTGTCACTTCCAGTACTTATCTACACACACACACACACACACACACACACACACACACACACACACACACACACACACACACACACACACACACACGCACCACACAGATCTCAAAGGTTACCAAGGACAAATACCAGGATCTGAGGATGTTCAAGAAAAGTTACCAGAGCACAGTGAAGCAACCTGTGGCCTTGTCCACACCTCAGTCCAACTTCCTTCAAGTAGTGAGAGGGGCCAGTAAGAATTCAGCGGGACTAGGAAAACATTTTAGAAGATAAAGGGAAAGACTAACAGAGACAGGATTCTGTAACTTCCATAGATAGAAAGGAAAATTCTGCTCTAATCCAGCAATCTTTAAGTTCTTTGGATACACACACACACACACACACACACACACACACACACACACACACACATCTTTTAGCCCTGACGTGAGTACCAGTGTGCCTTCTCTGATGGTGCTTTTTTAAGAGATGCATTACAGTTCTCAAAATGCTTCAAGCGTCCTGCAAAACAAGGAATTTATATTCCACCGGTTTGGGGAACTCTTCTGTGCTTTGTAGAAGTTGCATTAAGAAAAGGAGGACTGGGAAGAAGGAAGGGACAGGAGAGCCCACCAACGGTTTTGAAAGCAGCCATTTGATCTGAGAGACTCGGGTTCCGCGGGCTGGCAGTCTCTGGCCCCCACTGTCTCTGCTGCTCATCTCTCTGTGAGGCCCCTCCTTTCTGGTCCCACTCCCGTCTCTCCTGAGTCTTAGGGAAGGGACACCAGCCTCCTGCGAGCTGGGGGTCTCAGACCTCAGAAACAATAACACCAAGGCCTGGAGGCCAGGTTGATGCTCACTTAACTTGGAGCAGAAGGGAACTACCAGAATGAAGGCGCTTACCTAAACGTGAAGCTGTGAACAATGAGAATGGCTGGCTCATATGGAACATACCAAGTCATGCATTTGACAAAAAAAATGTTAAAAGTCATATGATTGTAATTATTTCAGAGTCTGACTGTAAAGAACACACACACACACACACACACACACACACACACACAAACTGGAATGAATAGTCACATGATAACAGTGCAAGAAATGTGCTATCATTTATCCAAACCGTAAGGAAACTGCCCTTCTCTTACTGCTGTGGATATCGCTGTGTAGGCCGTGAATGTGTGTTGCTCTGATTGGTTGATAAAGAAAATGCTGATTGGCCAGTTGCCAGGCAGGAAGTATAGGTGGGATAAGCAGACAAGGAGAATTCTGGGAAGAGGAAAGCTGAGTCAGGAGAGGCCAACCCTCCCTCCAGGGAGAAGCATGCAATGGCACACAGGTAAAGCCACGGAAAATGTGGTGACATATAGATTGACAAAAATGAGCAGAGCTAAGTGTAGGAGCTAGTCGGTGGTAGGCCTGAGCTAATGGCCGAGCAGTTTTCATTAATGCAAACCTCTGTGTGTTCATTTGTGTCCGAACAGTCGTGGGACCTCCAGGTGAGACAGATTCATCCTGAACTGCAGGGCCCAGGCAGTACAAGAAAACTTTCAGCTACAGATTATGAATGATCCTGAGGACATTTGTGTTACTGTGGTTACTGTGTTGTGTGATAGGTCCATTGACTTGTAGGAACAAAACAGCAAGCCCAGACTCTGTCTACACCAACGATGCAGAGCAAGGGACAAGCTGTCCCCTGTCCTTGTGCTGACAGGTCTGTGTTTCAATGAGGCAGATATGGTGTGTAGTAGGCAGCCTTGGCCTGGAAGTTCCAACTCCCATTGAGGCTTCCGTAATGGTCATGCACACAAGGCGGAGATGAGGAGGAAGCGGAAGACCCAGGATGGAGAGGAGAGGCTTTCTCTTTGTTCCAGGACCCTGGATGCTGGAGGTAGACTGGGCAGAGTTCTCCAGACTGCACCATACCTTTCCCAGACCCTACAACCTATCCCTTCATTTGTAAGTTACCCCACAAAATAAACCTCCCTTTTAACTACGTGGAGTGGCCTTAATAATTTCACCAATAATGGTGTGCTACAGGCTGGCTTCAGATGTGTCCACGAGGCCTTTAATTCTTCTGAAAACAGCACCTGTGAGAACACATACTTTCCAGGGAAGATGCCAGGCATGCACAAACAAAGCTACCTGTGCAGGTCTTTTCAGCTCCTCTAAGGCAGGTGAGAGGCCCTTGCCCAGTGAAAAGCATCTCCACCCGTAGAGGGATGTCATGGTACAGTTGCAAGGTAAATGCTCTGAATGTCTACAGACTGCAGTTTAAATGACTGCAGTTTAAATGAAAATACACAAAATCACCACATAGAATTCCACAAACACATCTTCAGAGCCTGACGTCTGGGAGTCCTGCCTTGAAGAATGGTAACCATTCCTGAGTGTCTTACAAAGATACCCCGCCCCCCCCCCCCCCCACCAAAAACCTTACCGTGATGGAAGCTTCTGGAATTTTTCTAACACTGTTACTTCTTCATCTTGAGAAACAAAACCTGAGTCATAGATAAGCAGGATGAAAGGAATAAGGAAATTCCTGTGTATTGATCACCTAATTGACACCAGGTGTTTCACGATCTCATTTATCCTCCAAACAAAACTGTTGAAGTAGTTCCCTTTCAAAGAACTGAACACAACAAACTCAGGGATGTCCAATTTCTTCCAGCAAGGTCACAAAGAAAGTGACCGGGTTTTTCAAAGATATACTCCTCTTTGACAAATGTCAAACTTAACAGGAGCTTGTGAGAATGGTACAAAGGGGATGACCCAGATTTCCCATTCACACCCCCCACTTCCCCAGCAGTAAACCCAGTTCCAGGCCCATCTTGTACTCAACTCGGTCTCTAGATTCTTTCTTTTGGATCAGGTACCCACCCTTTTCATGGACTTGGCATTGAACATTTTCCACGTGCAATTTTGTAGAACGTCCCTCAGTTTTTACTTCTCCACTGTAGTCTCTCGTGTGTCTTCAGAGTCCAGCACGCTAGTTTGGGTGAAGTATCGTGGATGCTGCATTCTTTACACCCCATCTTATTGGCAGGCCTGCGGTGTCTGTCTGTCTGTCCCGTTAGAGGGTTAGCTTTAGCCTCTTGAATTAAGACAGGGGTGCTTGCCTGATCTCCCCTATAAAATTCTTTCCCCTCTTGTTATTAATAAATGTTTTGTAGGTATGTTGAGTCTATAAAATCTTGCTCCAATTCCCCCCATTGGTTTTGGCTCCCACTGAGGTTACTTCTCGGAGTTAATTATTGCTCTAGAGATTGCCAAATGGTGGCTTTCTAACAGTGTTATTCTTTCTGTATTTATTGACCAGCTTTTCAGTTTTAGAAGCAGCTTTTTTTTCTTCTCATTCATCCACATCTGTGCGGACTCATGAATTGCTATTTATCCAATGGGTTATAACCTGGCACTCTTATTATTTCTTTGGGTAGCCACACTGACTATATTTGAACAGCTGGGAGCCCCTTTCAAATTGGTTTTTAATCAATGTCTCGTAGATTTGGGGTTTGGGTCATTATATCATTTATACTACCGTTTTAAAAAAGCAGGCACCGAACAAGGAATGCAAGTAGGTACAGTGTCTGATGCCGGCGCGGTGCTCAGGCTATAGTGATCATGGGATTCTTGGGTAAAATCTTGGCTGTCTTTTCTTATTTGAGTGACATTGGCCAGGTTGTCTGCCTTGTTCTGCCCTTGTGTTCTTACTTGTAAAGTGTAGAGGAGAAGATTAAATCCATGAGGTTGTAATAATTACAAAAGACAATGTGTCATATTAAAAAGCCATGACATGGTGCCTGATGCTTGATTAGTAGGCAAGAAGTGGTAGCGATTGCAAACTGGTCATAATTATGAGTCATGTTTTTCTCACCTCCGAAATGAGGACAAACATCCCCCCCACCCCCCACCCCCGCCACTCAACTATTGCAAAGATCAAATGAAGTAGCATGTGCAAAACCACTTAGCATGTGGAAGTATCCAAAAATGTAAGGATTGTGACTGACATGATTATTCCCTGACCCTCAGTTTTATCATCTTAAAAAAAAAAAAAAAAAAAGGCAATAGTATCCACATCACACACTTGTTGTGAAAATTAAATGAAATCACATATGCAAAACTGCCAGCCAGGTGCCTGGCAATTCAGAAAGCTCACCACAAATAGCACTCTGCAAATCAGACCTGAAAACATTTGGAGAATCTTATGAATGCAAAATGCCACATTTCCTGGGGAGGAGGGAAATCATGCATGCAACTGTGTGCCAGTGTTTGGGGGGGGGCAGGGAAAAGAGAGGGAGGGAAGGAGAAAGAGCCGATGTGTGTGCCTGTGCGTTTCTGTGTGTGTATGTGTGTGTGTGTGTGTGTGTGTGTGTGTGTGTGTGTGTGTGAGAGAGAGAGAGAGAGAGAGAGAACCTGTGTTTGTGTGCACCTGAGCGTGTCTGTGTGTGTATGTGAGACAGAGAGAAAGCGAGAGAGAACTTGTGTTTGTGTGTGCCTGTGTGTGTATGTGAGAGAGAGAGAGAATCTGTGTGTGTATGTGTGTAAGAGAAAGAGAGAGAAAACTGGTGTTTGTGTGTGCCTGAGCGTGTCTCAGTGTGTATGTGTGTGTGAGACAGAGAGAAAGAGAGAACTTGTGTTTGTGTGTGCCTGTGTGTGTGTGACAGAGAGGATCTGTGTGTGTGTGTGTGCCTGCATGTGAGTGTGCCTCTGTGTGTGTGTGTGTGTGTGTGTGTGTGTGTGTGTGTGTGTGAGCCTGTGTGCAGAAAGACAGTACCTACTGCTCACCACTCTCAGTGTGTGAGCCTCTTTCTCTGGCCCTCTGCTCTCCACTGTGAATTGGAAGAGGAAGTATACTTATGTGTAATTAATTGGTCCAGTCAAGGGCAGTGATCTAAAGACGCACTCACATTCTCTAATCTGATTTCTATCCACTTGGATCTAGCAGAGAGTCTAATCAGTGCCCCCCCCCCCATTTACTTCACTTCCTGTAATAAAAGAACACTCTGAAGTGAAAACTACCAGAGTGGTCACAGAGGGAGCAGCAGTACCTCCCTCAGATGGACAGAAAGCAGCTTTAATCGGAAAAGCACCGAGTCAATCCTCCCAGGAGTAAGTTAAGAAGCCCGCTTTCATTTATATGTTCTATTTGCTGTCTCTCTCTCTTTTTTTTTTAAATTATTTTTGCTTCATGCACATTTGTGTTTTGCCTGCATGCATGTCTGTGTGAAGGTATCAGATCCCCTGAAACTGGAGTCACAGGCGGCAGTGAGCTGAGAATTGAACCCGGGTCCCCTGGAAGAGCAGCCAGTGCTCTGAACCGCTGAGCCATCTCTCCAGCTCCAAAATGTTCTATTTTCATTTGGAAAGAAACAGCACTTAGTGGGGCTGCAGCCAAGTCCAGCTGCTCATAAGCTTATCCCTTCTGAGACTAGAAACTGGAATATTTAGGTTAAAAAAAAACAAAAAACAAACAAACAAAAAAACCGAAAAGGTCAACAATGCTGGGAAAACTCCATTCAGTGACCGTCTCAGAGGGAAGCTTGAAGTCGGCCAGTGCCAGCCAGCCTCCCACTGTCCCTTCTTGGTCATTCATGCCAAGAGCATCTCTCCATTTAAACAGGCTAGGGTAGCACTAATGCTCCCATAATCCAGCAAAGACCATCCATGCAAAGTATTGATGTTCAGGTGCCAGGGTGCCACACTCAACACACTACCCAGATGATTTCACACAAGTGGGTGTGAAATACTCATCATTTCAACTGACAGACCGACCAGGAAGCTGGAGTGAAGAAATGTTTCTGCTAGGTTATACAGCCAGAGGTTCAGAGGTCCCCCCACCCCACCCCAGGCAGCTTGACCCTGAGTTCAAGCTCTTATTCTCCTCTAAACACCAGAGGGATTAGGTTTTTGTTATTACTGCTCCTTTGTTTTTGATACTTGTATTTGATTATGAAGCTGTCAGTTGCACTGGGAATTCACTTCGAGCCAAGTCATGACATCAGAGGATGCTGAACAGCAATTGCTTCCGAATTCTTCCTAGACACAGACCACTTCCTGACACTGTGCGTCCACTCCAAGCACAGGGACCAATGCAGGACCGAGGTCTCAGGCACAGGCTTGCTGGCCAAACATTTTGTCCCCAAAGGCCACCCTTATGCATTTGCTTGTTTCTATGCACCTTCATCCTACCGCAGTATCGATCCACGTGACTTCTGTTTAGTCCTCACTTTTCCTGGGTTGGAATCTGTACCCCGGGTTGTGGTTTCCCTCTGTGCTCAAATCTGCCCTCCGAAAGCTTAGATGAGATATCCTATGCTTTTTCAGCTCGGACCCACCGAGTTTCTCAATAGCTGGATAGTGATTTTATTATTTCCAATCCTCAACCTCTCCGGGAGTCTCCTCTCCCATAACCCCACCTCCCATGTCCTTTCCCTTGTCTGTCTCCCCTTTTCCTTCCTCCTGTTCTCTTCTCTCCTCCCCTCCCTCCTCCCTTTAATTTCCTTTCTCTGCTCCTTTGGTCCTTTTCCTTCATGTTCTCTATCTCCCCCTTTCTCTGAAATCTCCTTTCTCTGGATATTCTTAGCTCCCTTCTGTTTCCCGCCTCTTTACTTCTTCAATGAGTTCAAAATGTCTCACTGTCGAGATCCAGGGCCCTGGGATATAACAGGAGGGGTAGCCAAAGGACAGTCAGAGGACCTCGTGCATTTCCTTCAACACCAGCAAGGAACACTCAGGGGAAAGAATGTTGGTGCCTGGTGGTCCATTATCTTGTTCTCTCTTGGCTGAGTGGGGGATCGTGGCCTGCTACCACAAATACAGTTGAGGTCCTGGATCAAGAGAAGGATTCCTCTTGGGTCAGCTCCTTTCTGGTGCTCTAGTGGAGTAATCTGGGCTCTGTTCTGTAAAAGCAGCACTAACAGTAGTTTGGTTCATTTAGAACACAAGAAATGAGCGTCTTCAAAAGATGCAAAGCTCAACCATCACTCTGTTTTGTTGACACATCAGCTTCAAAAGACACAAATCACACCAGCTAGATTGGGGCCCTGCCAGGGCAAAGCTGTAGATGGTGACATTTTATCTTGTATTCTCTTCTCCGTGATTAGTGATTCACAAATTCTGCCTCGTTTCCCTTTGTCTGGGGTTAGACATTGAGGGTTTAACCTTTTCCAACAGGCTACTTTTATAGCTCAGGTATCTTATGTAGAAAAACAAAACTTTTTTGCTCTGAATAGTGGCTTCTCCATCTTTCTGTTGACTCACATGGGTTTGAGATGGATTGGGACAGTCTTTAGTATTGCACTTTCTCCTAGGACAAAAACATTTTTTTTCTTAGCTCACCTCTGTACCATTGGAAGTGTTTTACTTTTAAAATAAATCAATGCTTATAAAACATTTATTATTTTTACGATTTGAATTCATTACTTCTCCTTTTTAAAAGTTTTCACCTTGCCGGGCAGTGGTGGCGCACGCCTGTAATCCCAGCACTCGGGAGGCAGAGGCAGGCGGATCTCTGTGAGTTCGAGGCCAGCCTGGTCTACAAAGCTAGTCCAGAACAGGCTCCAAAGCTACAGAGAAACCCTGTCTCGAAAAAAAAAAAAGTTTTCACCTTTTAAGAATATCATATTTTATTAATTCTTTGAGAAGTTCATATATAACGCACTGTCCTGGATAGTTCTATGTCAACTTGCCACAAGCTAACATCATCTGAGAGGCGTCCATGGCCACTTTCTGAGTTAATTAATGATCAGGGAGAGCCCAGACCCTTGTGGGTGGGGCCATCCCTGGGCTGGTGGTCCTGGGTTCTATAAGAAAGCAGGCTGAGCAAGCCAGTAAGCAGCACCCCTCCACGGGCTTCTGCATCAGCTCTGGACTTAAGTTCCTGCCCTGACTTCCCTTGATAGTGAACAGTGATGTGGATGCATGAGCCAAACAAACCCATTCTTCCCAGAGTTGCTTTTGTTCATGGTGTTTTATTACCCCCCCCATAAGTACAAGAGTAGGGTGAGGGAGACAAGAAGTGGGTGTAGAGGTCAGAGGGCAACCTCAGAGAGTCAGTTCTCTCCTTCCATTTTTTTTTTTTTTTTTTTTTTTTGAGGCAGGGTTTCTCTGTGTAGCTTTGGAGCCTGTCCTGGAACTCCCTTTGGAGACCAGGCTGGCCTCGAACTCACAGAGATCCACCTGCCTCTGCCTCCCGAGTGCTGGGATTACAGGCGTGGGCCACCACCGCCCGGCTCTCTCCTTCCATTTTTATGTGGGTTCTGGGAATCAAACCTGGGTCATCGGGTTTGCACACCACGTGCCTCTAGCACTTGAGGCATCTTGCAGGCCCTAGGACCTGTTGCTGTCATGGCCCAGGACTTTATACCATGTGCTCTTGAAAACACCCGCGTCCTGCCCATGTGTGCATTCTCACTTCTAAAAAGCAACTTACGGTTGGAACCATCAGCATCCGACCTTATTGCACCCACAAGTCATCTGAGTATTTTAAGGATACGCAAATAGTCCTGGATTTGATGGAAACAGTGTATGAATCAACTCTGATACCCAATTGCTGCCAATGTCTTTATATAATAACTTCCGTTTTAGAGACCTGAGATAACCGTAGTATTTACAAGGGGCTAAGCTAATATTTGGTTCAAGAGAGACCCTCTCCTCCCTCAGAACTTTGGATTTTAACTTCAACATACACACCAGCTTTGGAATTTAATATAATTCTGGGAAAATAGTTTCTCCATAGAGTTTTCTTTTTCTCCTCCTCCTCCTCCTCCTCCTCCTCCTCCTCCTCCTCCTCCTCCTCCTCCTCCTCCTCCTCAATAAAGAGATTTCAGGTGGTCTCCACTCAGAGACCTCCGGTACACTTCCTGATTTGTGGACATCCCCCATATGTGAAAAGACCACTGTTGCTCCATCCAGGCTTAAACAACAGCTGGAGTAGCTCTGAACCTAGCCCTCTGCAGCCAACAGGGTTTACTTTCTTCCACTGCGAAGTGTGCAGGCCCCCGGGAGTGCCGAACTCCGCGGCGCTCCACAAGGGGCGGGGCAGGATGACAAATGGGCTTGTTAGAGGTGGCTGGGAAAACATCCACAGGGCCTTTTGTGTCTGAGACACGGAAAACGTTAAACAATACGCGGAAGCGGCAAGTGTGGCTCGTGAGAAAGCAAACGAAAGCGTCTTGGAAAAGATGCTGCGAAAAGAGCATCTGAGTAGGGAGAAGATGAAGGAGAAAGACTTGGGATCTGATGTCTGGGAGTGGTTCTCAAGAAAGAGCTTGTTAGCCTCTGTGATGATGCACATCTCCTTCAGTCGCAGTAACCCTGTGATTCATGAAGGAGAGAGTCCTCTTTGTTACAGTCTCTGTAAAGAGGTGCTATTTTGACGTCAGCACCTGTCACTCTGCCGTGGACACTCTAATGTTTAAATGAGATGTTCACAAAGTCGCGGTTAGCCAGGTCCCATCCAGCTTCTTCGTTCCCCCATTCAGACAGCAGAAGGCGAAGGTAAATGCGCTTCTGTTGTTCCCAATGCACCCTTGTGGCATGGGAACCATATCTTCTCGAAGATGTTTGGTCAGCTGAGACAGCAGTCTGGATGCAGCTTTGTAGAAAAGAAATCGGCTCATTGCAAGGATATTCTTTTCACACACGGCCCCCAAACAAAATTTTCTATGCCAGGTCTCTCCGTCAAGAGCCATTTGACAAATGACCAATAGATGGCACCATGATCATCTGTATGAAACCCAAGGCTGTGAGAATTTCTCTTCACAAAGCTCTTCTCAAAATATTAAGCAAAACATTGACCGAAACGCAACCGTATTTGGACAAGCATGTTTATTTTACTTCAGCGCTTTGTGATTAGAAACACACAGATGTGTGTAGAAGTATTTTTACTATCAGACCCTAAAGTTATGGAAAATATCCTTGATGGTTAGGACGGACTGTAAACTTTTACAGGATTATTTGCAGGCAGAATTTTCAATTTCTCATTGAAGCTAACGTCTTCTTCATGTACGATTTAGTCATATCGTTGTTAAGTAAAACCCAGGAGAGCAATTTCCCTAATCTCCACATTCCTCTGAGGGAAGCCCATGCATACAGAATGGAGTGTAAGCATTGTGGGATATATTGTGCGTGCATTTTAAAAAGACAGCGCAAATTTTGTCTTGTTTTATTTTCTTGAGAATGCGTAGTCGTGGCTAGTCAGCAGCTTGCTGTGCAGAACAGGCTCATCTCAAATCTGCAGTGATCTGCCTGTCTCTTGTCTTATAAGTGCTGGAACAATAGGCATGTGCCCCCAAATCAGGCATGTTTTGCATTTGAAATTTTCATTTCTACACAGAAGTATGAACAAAAAATACAGCATTTATTGAGGATTAGAAAATATATAGTGTTCAGTATAAGAATATAGTCCAGCTCAGACTCCATTCCAACCTCAATGCTAAATATTTTAGACTAGATGACTGTGAGCTCTCCTTGGTAGATATAGTCTCTGGAGGAGAAGCTTCCCTTTAATTAAAAAGCCAGTGCCTGGGTGGGAAGTCTGAACGCAAGCCTTCTCTCTCTTTGTGGATATTCTCTCATCAGGTAAACACGTAGGACCTGGCAGAGAACAATCAAAGATGGATGGACAGACAAGAGAATCGGAGACCCAGGTCAAATGGCCAAACCATATTTGAGAAGGAAAATTACAGCCTGGTGGTTAGAAAGACGTTAATGAGTCACACCAGTGTTCTGGGGGGATACAGAGGGAGGGAGACTGGAAACTTGCAAGACTTGAGTCACACTGCACCCGTATGGTCACTAACACCCGGGAGTGAGATGAGGGTCAGTTTCCCAGCGAGAACCCTGCTTGCTGAGAATTCTGTTGAAGATGGAAAACCTGTCTTTCAAGTCTTCAAAGATGCCTCTTTGCCCACCTAGAGGCTCCTATTTATTCTCTTGGTATGAGGCATCTTCACAGAACTAGTGGTCTCTTGTTAACCACAAGTATTGGCATCGACTCATTCATTCTCAGTATACTTAATGGTTGGCACTAACTCAGCAGAAAAAATGAATAAAATGAACCTTCTTTGAGGCAAATCAATACCCAAAGGGAGGAAGAAGAATCCTGGGAATATCCAGAGTAGGTGAGCTGATGTTGAGCGTATGGAGAGATTTTAACCATTTGGATTGCAAATTGGTTTGGGAAAATGTCTCTGGAAGTGGAATGGGAGAGGGTGACACTCTGGAGCTGCAGAGAGATCTGCTCACTAGCACCTGTGGTTTAGGCTCATGAGCAGTGATGGGGGTCTCTAGCTAGGAAGACTGGCATGTTCCAGGGAGATGTCTCTGCAATTGGCATCAGAAAACAGGATCAGATATTGCCTGCTTGATTAGAATGTGAAACAATGAGGTTGGGAAGACCACGGGAGGCGTGGTAGCAGGAAGATGGATAATGGATGCCCAAACAGAAATAAAAAGACTAAATGCTGCCATTTTGCACCACACAGGAGTAATTAGAGCTCATAATTATCCACATGGTGTTTTATGAAGAATTATAAGAGAAGCTCAGGGCTTCAAACACAGAGAAACAATAAGATGGGAGTGTTAGTTATGCTCATTTTAATCAGAAAATTATATATGTATATATATATATTATATTCCTAAAATATGCCCCACAAGATATGCATAAGTCTTGTCTGGTCATCATTAGTAAAGATAATGGGCCGGGGAGATGGTTCACCCAGATGTTTACCATGCAAGAATGAGGACCTGAGTTCATATCCCAGTACCACATAAGCTAGGTGCAGTGTTACATGCCTGTAATTCTAGTGCTGAGCTAGAGGGGAGGCAGAGATAGGCAGAATCCTAGTGTTTAACTGGCCAGCCAGCTTAGCTCATGAGCCCCAGGTTCAGGAAGATACTCAGTCTCAATAAATAAACAAACAAACAAACAAATAAATAAGCAAGCAGGGTGGAGAGTGGCTGAAAGAGCCATCTCATGACATTGTCATGTATGGGCACCTATGCACACATACAGGAACACACACACACACACACACACAGAATAAAGTGTACTCAGCTTTAGATGTTCCAATGACTCCCCGCCCCTTTCTTCTGAGACATGATTTATGGGGGAACACATTGACATGGGTTCTGGGGATCTGAACCCCAGTTCTCTTGCTTATGTGGCAATTGATTTAAGTGTTGGAACTTATCCTCAGCTCCAACATGTTGGATATTTGAGAGAATGAAATGCTGTTTATTTAGACTGGTGATTATCAACTGTGTGAAGCAAGGCACCTAAAAGATTTACTTAACAAAGCTTTTCTCAGTTCCACTACTGACCTCCAAGGATATGGTGCTTTTCAGGCTGAACAACTCTGTCACAGGCTTCACAATCATCAATGAGGCACTTTATCCTTCTCAAGTATCTTAGGTTAGGAAAATCTTGAATTCCAATTGCCAACCTTACTGAGTTTGGGGGAGACAATGTTCTTTTGGTGAAGATGATTATGATTTTAAAACACGCATGGACAAAGTTTGGCTTCTTTGATAAAAAAGTTGTTTGGAGGTCAGTGTGTCATGGAGGCAGTCAAAGATGAAAGAGCCAAAGTGTCTGGGAGACTCAGATTTCCACTCAGGACAGTGTCAACCAATCACCGGGAAGTCAATGACCCAAGACCGTTCTTAGCATAGTTTTACACAGAGGGCTTCTGGAATTCTTTCGTGGAGGTCCCTCAAAACCTACTTTTACAAGACTGTTAGAAGTTCTGATTCATTTTAAACCTGCATTGCATGTGAATGAAATGGTTATGCAAAGAGGCACTAACATGATTCATGGAAGGCCATCCTCCTGACATGCCTGGAGGCCACAGGACTTGGTGCAGACAGCCCAGGAGCAGCAGACTTGTTGAATACATTCTCATCCAAGTACAGCAGGGACACACATATTACAAAGGCAAAGACGTAAGAGGACTCATAGAGGGCATGAAGCCACTTAGGCAGGCGTCCTGGGTCTCTCTTTACATTGAAGAATCCTTTCCTCATCAGCCACATTGAATTCTGTTACAGCCTCCACTGAAGAGGTAAAACTTCAGTTTATTTTATCTGTCTTATGATTTCTGTCGGGGGAGAGGTGCTGAGAGAGATGACGTCATTGTCATTCTGTTAACGGCACAGGCGGTAAAGTTGCAACTGCTCAAATATTTCAGAAGAAACTTAAAGCACTCAGCCATTTTGTTTGGGGTTACTGATTCTTCAATCAGTTCCAGGTGTTGTATAATGGTTCCCTCCAAGACTGAAACATTCCATCCTGCTGGAAGTTGGGGAAGCAGAAAGGTGAACAACTCCAAAACAGCTTCAGGAAGTTCCTAAAACTGACCAGGTTCACTAGGCCCCTCCCCGTCAGAAACCAGCCTGGGAGAAGCTCAAACCAGTCAGTTGGAAAAGATACTTTTTAACTTACTGAGTTGCCTGCAGGCTGTGCAGTGTGCTCCATGTTTCCAAGCTTCTGTGAGTTGTCACCCATGCTGGGGTGGGTTTCAGTAAAGCAGCTGTCTTTGAGACATTCCTGTTCCAGTAAGTGACCCCTCACCCATACTTTTATAAGTATCCCCAATAAAACTCATTGGTTCTTCAACTTGGACTTTGGGGGCAGCCATACTTTGGTCTGCTGTGGGCTCCCTCCATGGGGTGAGTGGATCTGTGTATAATATCTCCCCAGGAAAAGTTTTGTCATGCAATAACAGGACCTTACCCCAGGCTAGGCCAACACGCTTGCTTGAGCTATATTTCCAGCCCAATATACAACTTTCTATTTAAACCTAACATTTATTGATAGTTATCTCAACTGCTGTATAGGGTATTTACTCCTTCCTTTTGCTATAACTGCCCAAACTTATTTCATAGGCACATTTAAAAATTTTTAGATTTAATTTGATTATGTATATGTGTGCTTGTCTCTCTGTCTCTTTCTGTGCGTGTGGGGGTGGGGATTGGGGGTGGGAATTGAAGGTTCCCAAGGAGGCCAGCAGCATTAGTTCCCCCAGGAGCTGGAATTACAGGGGACTGTAAGTGTCCT
This sequence comes from Onychomys torridus, assembly GCF_903995425.1. Lineage (NCBI taxonomy): Eukaryota > Metazoa > Chordata > Mammalia > Rodentia > Cricetidae > Onychomys > Onychomys torridus. The sequence continues at coordinate 39,097,766 of NC_050462.1, forward strand.
GGCCTAGGTACTAGGAACAGAGCACCAGGCCTCTGCAAGAGCGGTATGCGTGCTTGCTCAGCCATCTCCCCAGTTCCCAAGACCACAGTTTTTAAGGCTTGTATATTCATTTCATCCCCACTCCCCCGTGAAGATAGGGAATTGTTGTTGATATGGTTTGAACTTGAAAGGTTCCCTGAAGGCTCAGGTGCAAAAACTTGCCAACTGAGCGGGGAGGGGCCTGTGTCAAGTGTTGAGTGAATTGCTCCCGAGGAGGCACAAATGAATGTGGACTCATCCTAAACAGGACAGATCAAAGTGACATTTCCCACCTCGGTCTAGTTTGGTGAACCAATGCATCTACAGGGCATGCGTGTATAGCAGGGTGATAGGTTACTTTTAGGAGCTGGGGTGATCCCAAAGCAGTTGCACCACTAAAGATCTCATCCCTGCACAAATGACAATGTAGCTATAAACATAAGAGTCCATGCTTCAGTTGACCCTCCACACTGTTTATACTCTGTCACCTCCCGTGCACTGATGAGAGAATCACATCAAGGTGGTGGGAGAATGTGGCAGCACCAGCCGTGATGGGCAGACCGCAGTACCAGAACCAGAAGTGAGTTCAATCTTTAAATATTGACTCCTAGTGACTCATGTCTCTAACTTGGGCACTACCTCCTAAGAGCTCCAAGACCTTCAAAGCAGCCTTGCAAGCTGAAACCAAGCATTCAGAAGTAAGCCTGAGGTAGCATCTCTGATTCAAACCATAAAACTCTGCCCCAGACCACTAAAAGCTCATGACCATCTCATAATGCCAAATGCATATAAGCCAACTTCAAGAGTTCCCCATGTTCTAGACAGTAGCAACATTGTGCTAAGGGCCAAAGCCTCTGCTGAGACTCGAGGCAGTTTCTCAACTGTGTGCCCCTATAAAACACAAAAACAAGTTACATACTGCCAACACACAAGGCAGAGTAAACATTCTGTTCCCAAAGGAGCTATAAGAGATAGCATAAGATCAGACCAAAGCAAGTCTGAAATCCCAAAGCAAATATCGAGTCCAGTAACTCGATGCTCAGTATGTGGGGCATGTGGTGCCATCCTAGGAACTCCAGTAAATTTGACAGCCCTATCCCTATAGTCATGCCCCTGCAGCATACATCTCTCCCCTGAGCCGGCTCTACTCACTGCCTGGAACTTTCCTTTATAGACATCCCATCCAATATCCCATGGGCTTTACCCTCAAAACTTCATAGGTAGCCCACTCAGAAGTTCTGTCTGAGAGTTTCTGCTGAGGTGATAAAACACCATGACCAAAAGCAATGTGGAGAGGAAAAGTTTGTTTCTGCTGACTCTTCCTGGTAACAGTCCATCACTGAGGGAAATCAGGACAGGAACTCAAGCAGGGCAGGGACCAGGAGGCAGGAGCTGATGCAGAGGCCATTCAGGAGTACTGCTTACTGGCTTGCTTCCCCTGGTTCATTTTGTCTGCTTTTTCAACAGCACCCAGGCCCACCAGCCCAGGATTGGCACTGCCCACTGACATCAATCATCAGTCAAGAAAATGCACCACAGGCTTGCCCATTGTCCAGTCCGGTGAGGGCATGCATTTTCTCAAGTGAGGTTCCTGCTTCCAAAATGACATTGTCTTGTGTCAATTTGATATAAAACTAGCCAGCATGAGCTCACTACGAGGGATTTGACCTGGCTACACACTACCTGACCTAGCTTTTCTGAAAAACAAATAAATAAATCTTAGTGTAAGCCTCCATAACCCCATACCTTTTGTATTCTGACACCCATACGTAAAACCAACTCTGTGTGGACAATAAGGTATTGAGTCAGCTTGAAAAGCAGCCAGTCTTTCTTGGTGATGGCTGTAGCGGTCCCCGGGTATCTGCCCAGGTAAATATGGGAGAGCATGTCTTTAAGTGGCCCTATTAAACAGAACACACCTATTAGCTCTTTCTTTTTAGGCATTTCTTTTTCAATGAAAGTCCTTTAAGTGACTGGGTATTCACACGCTGGTGCCAACAATGGGAGAAGCTTCATGCTCAAAGGGATTTTCCTGTTGCTCCAGGGCTAAAGGTCCAGCTCCACTTTTAATGGGGTCAGTGCCTTCAATAATGACAGCCCCTTTATCAGAACCTCTTTTTTCTTTTTGGTCTGCAACCTGAACCATGTTTGCGATAATCTTCTTACTAACCTGCAGATTTCTCCATTCTCCACCCTCAACCAGTTGCTCCCAGTGCTTACTAAAAATCTGGTTAAAAGCAGCTATCAGTAACCATGCCACAGCCTGAGTGCACGTGTCCTCTGGCAAAGAAATTCACTCATTACTTTTGAATTCAGCAGCACCCGAGTTTTTAAGGCAAGGATAAAATGTATGCATAGTCTTTGGCAGAATGTAGCATAAGAACCCCTCCCAGTTCTCACTAGAGTTGTTGTGTTTGTAATCTTGTGAGCACAGTCATTATTGGAAGCATTTTTAAACCAGCATTCTGCTCTTCTTCACTATTAGTAAAACTGACCATGAAGTAAGCTACACAGATCAGATACCTTGCATATCAGGTATTTACATGTTGATTCATAGCAGTAGTGAATTGCAGTTGTAAAGCAGCAAGCAGCTAATTTTATGGTTGTGGGGGTGGCGGGTGGGGGGGGTCAGCACTACCTGAGGAACTGTACTGAAGGGTCGCGGCATTAGGAAGGTTGAGAGTGTGTCTTTGGACTGTCTATGGTCTCACCAAAAAAAAGGTTGCTTCAGATGATATCCCTAGGACTTAGAGATGGCGATTTACCAAACTGTGGGAACATATCGCAGTTTGTGATCTCTACTCCTAAAAGGTAGAAAACCTTTTTCATTTCATTCATCGATTTATTTTTTTTTAAAAATATTCTGTTCAATTTTTTTTTCCTTCGTCAGGATTGGAAGTGAAATGCAAAAGCTGGAAGACTTGGAAAATGTTCGTAGCTAAGGGGGCATTTCTCTAATTCCACTAAAGAGGAATATATATCCTTCTGGATACGTAAACTACCTTGTGCAATGGGAACATTTCAAGGCCCAAGAGAAGCATTAACTAGAGATAATGGTGTTTCTCACCACACAGTAATCATTCTATTCTTAGGCTATGGTAGTCTGTGAATTATATTCCTTTCTTATCACACTCCCTTAGGGAAGTGGTCCTGGGGTCTCCCGTCGAAGAAAGAACACACGAACATTCCCAGACGCCCTAACAAATGAACTAAGACCCAGCCCCTCCCCTCAGGACACACCCCACTTCAACTTGGCTGTAGCCCCTCAGCTAATAGTCTGAATTTTCTGCTCAGGGTTGTAGGGGCAGAGAGATAAAGGGCTACAGTTTTCGAGACTTAGTGGGGTTCACGATGGAATACCTTTCACCTGGTGATAGATTTGAGCTGAGTCTCGGTAAACGGGCAGGAGTTGCGTTGATACACCACAGTATTCTGCAGAAAGCATGCTGTAGGTCAAAGCTGGAGGAAGGGCTTTCCTCTACCTCTCTGTAACTTATCCTTGCACCTCCCTCCCCCGAGCTGTACCACACTGTTAGTGAGAATGAGCCATGGCACTCACAGACCATCAGTATGGTGGCAAATGACGTCAGCTACAATGTCAAGATAGGGTCTCCCATCTTTGCCTCACAGCATACTATTGTGTCAAATCACAGTTGTCCTGACTTGGAAGACTTCAGCCTTCAGTGCCACAATCCAGGCAGCACAGCCCCGCTGGGTCAGCACCCTGAAGCTTATGCCCCAGTTTATTGCTCTGAAACCAACCATAAAACTGAATGGCCAACCGTGACAGGTGCCCTCCAGTGGGGCTTTCCTACTCTCCTGGTTGCCTCCAAATTATATCCTGTATCTGAAGACCTATCCATCCTCACTTCTAGGAAACCCCTCCAGGTTTCCTATTTCTCAGGTCTTTATTCTTGGGAGTTGTTTCTCTTTTTTAGAAACATGTCTCTTTAGTGTGGTGGTGAGGCTGGTGTTCTCATTATTGCATGCATGTGGAGGTCAGAGAACAGCTCGTGGAAGTCAGGGATCTTCTTTCACCATGTGGCTTCTGACTATGGAACTGAATTATTATTATTATTATTATTATTATTATTATTATTATTATCATTATCATTATCATTATCATTATTAATACAGTGTTCTGCGTGCATATATGCCTGCAGGCCACAAGAGGGCACCGGATCTCGATATAGATGGTTGTGAGCCACCAGTGGCTGCTGGGAATTGAACTCAGGACCTTTGGAAGAGCAGCCAGTTCTCCTAACTTCTGAGCCATCTCTCCAGCCCCCTAGAACTGAATTCTTTAGGCTTGATGGCAAGCACTTTTATCTATAGAATCCCCAAATTGCATCCAGCTTCATTAAAATCTCTCTCAAGTCTTCTGATGTATAGTGGGTTACTTTCTTTTATTCAAGCACAGGTTGAACATCCGTAATCAGAACATCTGAAATCCGAAATGCTCCAAAAGCTGAAACTTAAAAAAAAAAACAAAAACAAAACCTCAACCATCATTTTAATTAGCAGTAGACAAATTCAAGCTGATGTACATCTTAATGAAAAGCAGCCCAAAAGAAAGCCACTTGGAACCCCCTTTCTCCCCCCTTTTTTGGGGGTAAAGTGTAATTTCCCTTGTACAAAGTGCTCATGTTTATGAACTGCTTTAAAAACACTGTCTATGATAAAAGAAATATTTGGCTTCTGTGATCCGACAGATATCAAGTCCTTTCCATTATTTTGTGTTTTGACTTGGGGTTGGGATAGGAAGAACAGGCCACACAGCTAGATGCTCAGATGTGCACATGATTATGAAGAAGAATTTTGAAATCTTACAGAGCTGTACAGCCAAGGAGCTAGGAGAACTATCTTCATGTTCTGGTAGGGTATTACCTTGTTGATAAAGCCATTTTCTTCTTACCCATCTGTAGGACGCCCTTTGTGTTTCCAGAATATTGCAGGTGATGCCATATATCCCTAAGACTATCAACCATGAGCTAAAATATCTTGATTCTGTACACCTTTTTGGAGTCCTCACATTTAGTTATTAATTGGTAAGCCAGCCACACACAGCGGCTTCTTCTTTGGCTCTCACGATTGGCTGTTGTTCCTTCTAAAAAGTGTTGAATTCCACTGTGCCAATAGAGCTTGATTCAACAGCCAGGAAATCTAATCATGGATGTGTAATTCCTCTTTTGCCTTTTCAAAACCCCACGTCACTGTAAATGGGATGCTCTTCATAGAGAAAGACGTTAGTCTCTTCCAATTGCTCTGCACTGCTACCCTTCCCCCAACACAACACACACACATGGAACTGTTTTCTTTTCATTAGGAAGACCGAAAGATTGATGGCTTGTGTTGTTTCTTAATCTGTATTTTAAATTTCTTTCAAGCTGAAACTTTTTGATCGCTGAATTGCCTTCCCTCTGATGGTTCAATGTACATAAACTTTGCTGTGCACAAAGATACTAGAATATTACACATAATTACCCTCAAGCTCTGCGTATAGAATACATATGAAACAAAGGAATGTTGTATTTAGACGTGGGACCCATCCCCAACATATCTCAGATGCATACACCAACGTTTCAAAGTCTGAAAAAAAAATTATGAAGACTGATGCTCTTCTGGTCCCAAACATTTGGAATAAAAACAAAAATAAGCTATATTTTGAGCTGAAGGGATGGTTCAACAAGTTAAGAAC